>NC_060269.1:103941911-104241911 GCF_021613505.1 Equus quagga | reverse complement strand
GAGCCATATGCATTGTTTATGGGATGGTACTGCACAGAGGGAACTCATTTTACACAAATAATCCTCGTTGCCATTTAGCCTCATATTTCAAAGAATATGTGAAACAATGTAGAAAAGCAGACCAAAATGTTAAGGTTCAAAAAATGTGAAAGGAATAAACTTCAAAGAACCCAAATACATCAGCATCTGAATTCTTCTCCCTGGCTTGGTGTGCTGGAACTGCCTAGCCACAAAGCAGTGAGCAAAATTAGACCGTGCTAGCGAGCAATGCTACAGGACAAAAATGGAATCTGTAAACCAGCTCTTTTAGTAGAAAGTTGATAAGCACCTGCCTGCCTTCTCAAAACTCAGCAGATGTTCGTACCTTGCTACTTTCTTTAGCTGGGTGGACTAAATACTAGTCCCAAGGCAAGACACCGAGCAGCTTTTAAACTCCAATAATTCTAAATAAATTCTTCTCTTAAATGAAAGTGCTAGCCCACTGTCACCACCTAGCTCATGTACATTAGAATTTGAGTAAAAATAAAATACAGGGGCCGGCACCCTGGCATAGTGGTTAAGTTTGGTGTGCTCCACTTTGGCAGCCCCAGTTTGCAGGTTCAGATCCTGGGCACGGACCCACACCACTTGTCAGCCATGCTGTGGTGGTGATCCACATACAAAATAGAGTAAGGTTGGCCCAGATGTTAGCTCAGGGCTAATCTTCCTCAGCAAAGCAAAACAAAAACATAAATTCTTTGGAAATGATGTTGATGATAAAGTGAGGTATGAAACACATTAGTGTGTTTGGATAGAACCATTTGTCCTCTCCTTAGTATTGAATTTACAGTGGATGAAATAAAGAAAAGCATTCTCTAAACAGATGGCCAAATTACTATCAAAAAGATTAATGAAAATATTCTCACTGATTAGACAGTTGGGAAAAATTACTCTAAATAAAAAAATTTTAATTGACTTTTAAATTTAATTGAGCTGGATTCAAATTCACTTGCCACATGTGCATTTTGGAAAGCTTGAGAAGGAATGATGGAGGGAAGTACTTTGGCAACATGGAGGAGAATATTCCAAACAGGGATCAATGTTCTGATTTCTCTTTCATCCATTTAACAAACAATTATTGAGCATCTTATCTAATTTTCCAGATGCTGGAGATGGACCAGTGAATAAAGATACTTCCTGTATTCATGAAGCGTAAGTTCAAGAGGGAGAAAGACAATTAATAAATAAGCAAGTGAAGGTTTCCTTCATGAGTTTCACAGAGAAAAATAAATCTTACAAAGAGGTCTGAAGTGGGATGTACTGGGATATTTTATACTTTTATAGAGTCTCAGAAAATGTCTCACTGAAAATGTGATATTTAACAGAAACTAAGAGGAAGTGACCGAGTGAACCGTATGGATCACCAGACAGAAAAATGATCAATACTTTAAGTCGAGTTTTATATTAAGTCAAAATTAGGTAAAGCTACATAAACAGTTACGTATGGTAGAATTGTTTGTCATTAATTTCTTGAAAGATTTATTCAATGTAATGCAAAATTTATAGTCTTTATCTTCATTTACTATTCCCTTCACTTTTCTGAGCTGGCCTCATCTCTCATTTTGGCTTTCGTAACACTAGGCCCTCAGTGTAATTGACTTGACTATTACCAGGACACATCAAATAGCTTGCACAACTGTGTTCTCATCCCTCCCTGTTTTTGTTTGTGCAACCACTGCAGGTTTAAGAGAGATAAGGAATTCACTGACTTTTCCTGAAAATTTCTGTTTTCCATCTTATGATAAATTAATTTCTTCCATATTTGTGTATTATCCCATAATACATTCACTTCTTCACTATTTGTGTATTATTTATATCAATAGGTAAAGGCATCCTTGCATCCTAGTGATGGTACACATGCCATTACTCCTGCTTAGAAAATAAGTGCATATTAGTTTTCCACCACTGCTGTAACAAATTACTAACAAGTTTAGTGACTTAGAACAACTTCTATTTATTATTTCACAATTTTTGTGTGTCAGAAGTCCAGGCCGAGTGCAACTGAGTTGCTTCTCTGCTTAGCGTCTCACACAGCTGAAATCCATGTGTCAGCAGGCTGCATTCTTTTCCCAAGGCTCCGGGGGTGGATTTGCTTCCAAGCTCCTTCAGGTTGTTGGCCAAAGTCAGCTCTTTGGTGATAAAGGAAAGAGGGCTCATCTCTCTTTTTCCACTTCCCCCAGCTGTTGCCTTTCTCTGACTCCAACTAGAAAAATTTCTCTACTTTTAAGGACTTAAGTGTTTAGATCCAGTCTAACAGAGGATAATCTTCCTATTCGAAGGTCAGTTGATTAGTAATTTTGATTCTAACTGCAAAATTCGTTCACAGCAGTACCTAGATTAGTATTTGATTTAATAACCAAGGGACAGGAATCTTAGGGGAACATCTTTAGAATTCTGTCTACCATAATGTGCTAACGCTACTGTCAATATGCATTTTCATAGGAAGAGAAGCTCTTTAATCACCATAATTTTATAAAGAGTTATTATTATCTTCATGTTAGAGATGGAGAAATTTAATGTGATTTAAGTAATTTACTCAACATTCTTTACCCAGAGAGAGACATGGAACAGGATTTAAATCTAAGTCTATGTGATTCCAGAGCACATGCTCTTCTTCAGACATTGACATGAATTGCAATGTCAGATTGTGTTATCCCTAGATGAGAAGGAGTTAATTCGATGGTTCTAATTAACTTTGATTAAGTAATTATTTTTGAGTTCAGATTATGGAGAAGGTACCCGAACCACTCCATGCTAGAATAGTAAATAATAGTCTTCTATGTGGAAATGCATTGCATTTGAAACTATCAGTGGTCCTTTAAAAAATATAATACTCTTTTTGCTGCTTAGGTAACTTAAAATAATCAATTCTCCATTTAAAAGAGAAATAACAAATCAATCTATATTTAGACATAAATGAAATAATTTTTTAGAGCATTGATCAGGAAAAAAAATACAAAATACGTTTCCCAGTATTAGAATTACAATGTTATGATTCTTTAAAAGGCATATATTAAGACTCAAGTGACAATTAGAGAACTACTCTAAGAATGCTAAATAAAGTGGTGTCAACATTTTTAACATTAATTCTAGATCACTGAAGTAGTCATTCAAGCAGCTTTTTCATCAATTTCATGTTTATAATAGTGTCACCCAAGAAATTCAGCTTGTACACGTCATTTGTTTATTCTGGAAATTTTGATTAGCTATGAGTAAATCAAAACACAGAATGAGGAATCTCATAGACAGATAAGAATTCCTAAAGCACAAATTAAGAAGAGAGAGAGTTTGGCAGTGTGCATTTAATTCACCTATACGGGCAAACTACAAGATTGTAAACATATTTGCACATGTGGCCAAACTAATAATTGAAGACCAGAAAAAACTTTAAACAATAATAGTATTTGAATTTACCTTTTCTGTGATTCAATAAATATATCGGATATCAGAGAAAACATTCCCTGTCTTGTATTGCAGATTATGGATATATCACCTTTAGATTAGCCTAAAATCCCAGATTCCAACATTTTTCAGAGAAAATAAGTAGAAACATATTGCTTAACTTTAAAAATTCAGAGCTGAGTATATAAATATAGATAGAAGTATACAGATATATGTGTTTTCACCCAAAAATTTTATTGTATTATAATCCCCAAAATAAAGTGGCCCTGGCCCAGTGGCATAGTGGTTAAGTTCATGTACTCTGCTTCAGCGACCTGGGGTTCACAGGTTCAGATCCCAAGTACAGACCTGCACACCGCTCATCAAGCTGTGCTGTGGTGGTGTCCTACACACCAACATAAAAGATTGGCACAGATGTTAGCTCAGGGCCAACCTTCCTCACCAAAAAAAAAAAAAAGAAAAAAGAAAAGCAACGATGCAAGTTTGTTCATTTTCTCGACTCATAAAACCTAATTAGATTAATATACAGAATTATAGAATTCAGTGATCAGCATATTCATAATTATTTGCAGTATAAAGTTTGTATCCCTGTTCTTTTAAACTGTAGGTCTTGAAAATTTTTTTTAAAATCTGTACTTACAGCAAATAATTTACCAAAAAAAGAGCAGTTATGTTAATAGAGATTAAACACAGTAAGGATTCTCCTCTTAATTATTGACAGACAATTTTTAATTTCTGTTAATTCTTTGCATTTGATGGTATATCGGCTACAGAAAGTAGGAAAATTTTTGAAGTTTTTCTACCACATTAGAAACTTAAAGAACTTAGCTTTTAACACCTTTTATAACTTTAAAGATTTGACATTTTCTAGTCAAAAAAAATTTCCACCCTGGGAAAATCAGCGAAGGCAAACTTAAACCTGAATATGGCCCAGAGCCTCTCTACCCTACCTGACTCTGATTTTTAACTTATTTCCAGGCCACCCATCTAGTTTTCTGGGTAGTGAGATTTTTTCCACCAGGCTAAAGCCAGCGGAAGTATTCAAGGACCCTAATTCTAGTATCCAGCTTGGCAAGCACAGGGTTACCCAGAGGAGCAGCTGCAGTGTTTTCATAGCAGAGCATCGAAATGGAGGTTTGCGTGTATCAAATCCTTGACAAATGTTCCAGCAGTTAAGTAAAACTTTGTTTATATTGCGTGCCTCTCAACAGAAATTAAGAACGGTGGAAACAATTCGCGCAAGTGGTTGGCAATCTTCTCTCGTTCTCTCTTAGTGAATATGACAAGCTCACCTGCTGTGGGAGGCTGAAAATAAAGGACAATCTCACTACATTAATAAAACATGAGCCACAACTGAATCTGAGGCCAACTAAACCACCAGAGACTTAGTGTGACGCTTAATTTTGTCGATGATGGAAGTGCTTTAGCCCGAGGTAACTTTCATGGAGGCCATATTTGCGTGCAAACTTTCACTTAGAGTTCTACAGCTGGGCAGAGCTAATGTTCATGGGAGTGTAAACTTACAGTAAAAGGCAGGAACCACATAAGATGTTACATCACTCAAGCCAGTCAACTTTGGTAGTGGCCTAATGTTTTATTGAAGCTCATTCCTTCTCACAGGAGATCTGAAAACCCACTTAGTGCCCTCAGAAAATTGTCTGTTTTGGCTGCATGGATTGGTTCCTAAACACAGAAAGATAAAAACATCAAAATAAGCTAATAGGGTTTTGCCATGAAATACAGTCCCAGGAGAGCTAGAAGTAAAAGGGGGAGGTTTCTGGGGGATCTATTAAGTTCAAGGGTTTTCTGAAGTTAAGGGAACGTGCTCCAGTAAAAAGAAGAGAGGGGACAGAGAGCAGAGAGAACATACAAGAGAAAAGGGAAGTAAGAAGGAAAAAAAAAAAAAAGAAAAATTATTTTCTAGGAAATGGAAAACATTGAGACCCAGCAAACTGAGTAAAATCATCCTTAAATTTTGTATCAAACAAACAATGCTTGAAAATGATGATGAGGCATTGAAACAGAATTACCGGGCTGTCTCCTTTGAAAAATATTCCTGGGAAAATTATTTTAAATAGTAACTCATAACGGAATGCTGGCAGAGGAAATTCTGTTCCATTTTGTGAAACAGAATTTTTTCTTCTGTCAATTACCTATTCTCAGGCAAGGATTTCAAAATAAAGTTTTCATTTATTTCCACGCTTGTTGCTTGAGACTGAGAAAATCTGATTTCTTTAATAGTAATAACTTATATTCTCAACCAGAGAGTGTGCAAAAATGAGAATGTGAAGAGAAAACATATAAAACTATTTATTATGGGGGATCCCTAAGATTTACTGTTGTTCTGCTCTTTGGTTGCCTGTGGGATTTTAAGCAAAGGCTTATTTATGTAGAGAAGTCTATATGGGAAATAGTGCAACTTACAGATGAGTTCGTACTTCGCAGCCACAGCATGCTTCAGCTTGTGGTGAGTGGACTAACACCATGGTGCGGAAAGTGTTTTATCACTTTTTGTGCAACTGCAAAATTTTATATCTAATAACTCATAGAAATTCTTTCTGGAAGGCAATGGCACCCACTAAGTGGTTCATAAATTTGTTACATAGGGCGCTGATGTTTTTGGTAAAGGTATTCGAGCACAAACTTAGAATCATATATTCTCACATTTGCAAGAGAATCTGTCGTTCTCTGCTCTTTCTTAGTTCCATAGCAGGAAAAGATTTTACCGAGGAATAGATTATGTAAATGTGTGTCACCTTGACAATTCTTGTCTTATATTGTATGAACTGTGAACCTAAATCAAATATAGACTTTTAGACGTGATCGTCATTGGGGTAAAAATTCCTACTATTCATTCAAAACCTAACAAGACATCACCTCAGGGAGCAGTAGCAAATCGTTTCCTCCTCTAGCTGAATTCAGCCAGCAAATGAATGTCGCGTGGCCCAGACACACTATTTTTTTTTTATTTTTAATAACTTGATCCAACTTTTAAAAATGGAGATATTTTATACTCAAAGCCTGAATTCCAGCTTCTCTCAAAAGTCACAAGATCTGGCAGAAGGGAGCCCACAAAATAAGTTGGCACCTATCAGCTGGAACATTGCCAAGATTGGGCCCCATGGGCAAGCTTCTCCAACCTACTGCTGTCTCCCTCCTCCCTGTGGTCTTATTAACTCTAAGACAAACCTTCTTTACCATTCATTGTCATGCTTGCCCCAATTTAAAACTTTTTAAAATTATATTTCTCTGTATCCTTGTCTGTGTGAAAGTTGAAAGCTGAAAAATGTGTATACAATGAGAGAGGCTAATAGTTCAAGAAAACAGAAGGGTGTATTTCTTTGTGGGCATGAAGAGTGTGTCTGTGTTTAATATATTATATATGCCTGTATCTTCTATCTGGACTACTTCACTCATTTATCTTACCTGTCTTTCCCAGTGGGTATTTGCATCCCAACCCTTGTGGCTTTATTCTTGTTAGAATGTTGACCCCTCTCCTGTGAATGCCTAAAGCATTTCTCATGAAACCTAACTGCCCACTTTGTATTTAACAATGTATGTGCCTCTTCCCTCCTAATAGACTCGAGGATCTCTGAGGGCAAGCCTCAGACAGACTTCAGTTTGGTAGCCCCCAAACTCCAAACACTGTTACATAACCCTCAATTGTTTTTAGAACTAATGAATGCATGAAAATGAAACCAGTTCACAAATACAACATTTATTTATATGGAAAGGTGCATTAAAGGGTTACTATCCCCAAAATTCTAAAATCTAGAAAAGACTGGTTTGCCAACTATTGGATTTAATCACCACATCTCTCCTTTCTTTAAATACAGTAAATAAGTCAGTGTTATGTTGAGACCTTCTTTACTATAGATGTATCCACTATGACTCTTGCTCAAGACTCTTTTTGATTTGCCGGCTATCAGTCATATTTGAAAGTGGACCAGGATGCAGCATGGTATTCTCTAAACTCTCTCCAGCCTGGATGAGACGAACATTGTATCACTATTGCTTTATTTTTTTTTTATAAGTACCTTTACCTCTACCTATATTTGAATTAGAGACTTATTTGCCAATTGACCCAGAGATATTTGGTAGAATCACTTAATATTTAATGAGTTATATGTAAGAAAGATATCCTATTAACTTCATTAATTAAAATATAAAATAGCTACAATTTCCCAAAATTCAGAAAAACTTCAATAGCTAAAGCAAACTACAGCTATTGCTGTAGCCTGTTCAAGTGGCTTTCTAGGGAACACTTTTTGTGCTGTCATATGTAGTGTGTTAATGTCCTAACAATTTTCTTTATTGGGTCTTCTTGCACATGTTTATAAAATTTACTTTGTTAAAATCAAGAGTAATTGAAGACGGATCTATGTAATAATAATCTGGGCTATAAAAATCATGGATGAATTCAATTCTATATGCCAGGTGCTGTGACAAGATTTTACATGCATAAATCTAATGCTTACAACAAACCTCATTGTACTGATGAATAAATTGAGACACCAAGAGATTAAGTAAATTGTTCGAGGTCATCCTGCTAGCTTGGTTTCTGCCCAGCCTGGCTAGCTTCTAGGCCTGTGCTCTTAAGCACCATATAAAACTGCCTCTATTTAAAGTGATATCATGTGAAGTAATTGTGAGTTTTGATAGTTAATATTGCCTAACTTTAAAGATACATCCTGGTTACAAAATTTCCTGAAGAGAACTTAGCTGCTTTTAAATTTTGAGACAAATGTGACTACACAGATTATTTTCAATACACAAAAAGTGATTGTTTAGTAATTCTTCATCCCTCTCTCAATAAGGTGAGTTAATTAGTGTTCAAAGTACAAACTTAAACTAATAATGAAAATAAAATACACTGAAGCATTGTCATTTATGAAAAAGCAGGCACATCTTTTAGCATATTTATAAGGGCCATCATGTATGCCGTTGGCTCTGTGTGGATTCTCTTCCTCCTATTCTTTGCAGAGTGACCCCTTCTCACATTTTAGGCCCCAGCTTAAATATTACCTCCATTGATGTGCCTTTGCACACTTTCCACCTCACTTCATTGATTTCTTTCAGAGGATTTATCTAAACTCATTTATTTTTTTATCTTCTTTTTTTGTGTGTGAGGAAGATTGACCCTGAGCTAACATCTGTTGTCAATCTTCCTCTTTTTGCTTGAGGAAGATTGTCCCTAAGCTAACAGCTATGCCAGTCTTCCTCTACTTTTTGTATATGGGATGCCACCACAGCATGGCTTGATGAGCAGTGTGCAGGTCCACACCCCAGATCTGAATCCGCAAACCCTAGGCCACCAAAGCAGAGTGTGCAAACTTAACCACTACATCACCAGGCCGGCCCCTCTAAATTCATTCTTCCTGACACATTTTTGTATGTTGTGCCCTTTTCTGAAGTAGAAGATAAACTTCAGGAAGGTGGAAACCATGTGCACTGCATTCACTGAGGCGTGTCCAATCACCTACCACAGAGACTGGCATGAAGCAATGTGTCACATAAAAGATTTCAATGGATTGTAATTAGTTTGGTACTAAAATATAGAGAGTTGGCAGTGGAGAATTGGTGAGAGACCAACAAGAGATGAACTGGAGGGAAAGATAAAATGGGTTGAATAGAGAGAATTTAATGCCATAAGTAGTTTCATCAATACCCTTTAGAACTTTCCAAGCCACGTTTCTTATACATTTCATCTAATAAAACTTTTTGAGCATACCTTCCCAATAGAAAAATAGCTATTTATTTAACATAGAATTTTACCTCTTATGCTACAACCCTGGGCCAAGCCACCCTCATCTCTCACTCAGACTGCCAGCATTAGTGCCCTAACTTGTCTTCTGGCTTCTACACTTACTTCTCTACACTCATCTCAGCACTGAAGCCAGAGTGCGTCAGATCATGTGACTCCTCTGAGCAAACATGCCATGGTTCCTCATTCCACTCAGTAGAAGCCAACGCCTTGACAACAGCCTACATAGCTCTAAGGATCTGCCTCCAGTTACCTCTAGGACCCATATCTTACTCCACTCAGCTTCCTTTTCTCCACTCCAACCACACTGTCCAATCACTGTTCCTTGAAATAGTGAACTTACTCACACCTCAGGACTATTATCCCTCTGTCCAGATTACTATTCTTACAGCTATCCACGTGAAGAACACCCTCAGCTTCTTCAGATCTATGCTTAAATGTCAGCTCAGTGAGGATGACTCAGACCACACTATGTAAATTGCAACACGGTCCCCCAAAACTCTCAATACCCTTTCCTCTGCCTTACTTTTTTTCTGTTGAACTTATCACCTTCTCACACATTTCAGAGGACTACGTTTTTGTCAAGTAAGTCTTTACTTCCTTCCCCCTTCCTCTTGAAGGTGGGACGTATCTTCCTGACCACGTGACTTCATTTGGTCGATGGAATGTGTATGGATGTGATATAAGCAGAGGCTTTGTACAAACCTGTGAGGTTTGCTTTGTCCCTGGGACTTCTAGGTCTTGCTGTGTGAAGAACATGCCTGAGTGGTTGCTGGTTGAAAGAGAATCAGGAAACCTGTGGAACAGAACCCAATCTGCAGCCTAGAACCAAACCTAGGCTACCCACAACCTGAAGCAGATAAATCTGAGCTTTCCACACACCCAGAGGCAAGAAATGTAAATTCTTATTGTTATAAGCAACAAGATCTTATGGCAACTTGTTATACATCATTATTGTGGCAATAGGTGACTAATGTACATAGTATATAATGTATTTATTTCCTATCTCTCTCCCTTTGCTGGGACATAGGTTCTATGAAAGAACAGAGTTAATTTATTTCATATTTCAAATAGGTTGAACAGGGAATGGCACAGGGTAGGCATTTAATTTATAATTGACTAAATATATGTTATTAACTAATTTCTAAAGTCATAGGGTACAACTGGAATGAATCCTCATTCTTACATATAGGATGCATTGTATTTTTAAGAGTATCTGAAATCCCAGTAGGAATTATAATTATCATCTTTATTATTTGAAGATGTCAAAATGATTCTGAAGTGTATTTTGAAGATTAATACATAAGAATAACTAGAAAATCCAGAACAGGTAAACAATGGTCAGAGTCTTTTATTTCATTAAACGTTAAACCATATTATAAAAGCTACTATATTTGAAACACTGGCCCTGGCACATGAATGGACAAAAATTCCATGAAGGAAAAAACATAGCTAAGGAGAATGACATCACCCAGTCTCCACCTCTCCATCAAGGTCAATAATTAGATAGCTATCCAAAAATGAAAACAGCTCTGGGAGAGCTCAGGTGTCTTTTTAAACTTCAGCAACACAGTGGAACAAAAAACCTGAAAATAAACATGCAAAAAGAGAAGTAAAAACAGCTTCATTTTGCCTGCACCATTGCAGCCCCCCAGGCTGGCACTGCTCAGCACCAAGAGGGAACTCACAAAGAGTTTCCTTCTCCAGGAAAGGAAGAACAGAGTGAGCTACCAGCTTTTTAAGTCTTTCAGGGTACTTCAGGAAGGACTCCATTAGGTTTCACCCCATCCAGAGACCAGCAAATCTGAGATGAATAGAGATATCTAAGAAGAAGGAAGAAGACCCGGGGCTACCAGTGTCAGCCATGCAGTAGGAACTACCGCAGTTCCAGCGACTTGCTCTGTGAAGGACCTCAGCAGCTGTCGCCACTGAAAAAATCAATAACCAGCACAGCTGCCGTGGAAATCCTGCAGATTTCACTGGTTTTAGCCCCATAAGTTTTCATGTTCACAGATGCTACCACCTGAGTCTCTCCTCACTCCCTCCTTCTACCCCACTACCAGAGCCCAGAATCTGCACCACCAGCCAACCTAGGTCTCTGAAACTGCATAAGTTAAGACACCAGCATAGCCCCTCCCGTCGCACAGAGCTCACCACCACCATATTATATACACACTTGGGACTAGCCCCTCCAGCTGTGCACCTCATACTGCTGGCCTGAATTCAGTCACCAGCCTCCGCTATCATATGCATGCCTATGGCAGCATCCTGTGGTTATGGCACATAAACAGCCAAGGCCCATGCATTATTCCCTATCTCCATTCACCAGCCTGCACCATTGAACTTTACCTGCAACTAACCCTTCCAGCTGTGCACCTGCATGAACCCCATAAAGCTACCAGATTTCTGTGCATAAACCTTGCTGGTCATCCCATGAGTGGTATAATATATTGAAAGTGCTGAAAGAAATAAAATTACCCACCAAGAATACTTTACCTAGTGTAAATATCCTTCAAAAATGAATGTGAGAGGTGATGTCAGCATCATGGCACAGTGAGCTCTTCCCTTGGCCTCTCCCTGCTAAGATATAACCAAAAGGACATTCATACACCAACAGAGGACATATACACATCACAAAAGATATCTGAGGGACCCACACAGCCATATCCCTGACGGTGGTGGTGGGACTGGATCCTCCGGAGGAAGTGGAAGCTGATCTGCAGGAGCTCCCTGGAGAGAGATGGGCCACAGCAGCAAGAAGTGCACAGGTGAAAAGGACTCCCTGTCCCCACCTGGTACTCTAGCCCCAGAATCATCTGGAGCACAGTGCAATGATCATGGTAGTAGCAACAGGGAAAGTTTGCAGCCACAGGATTGCCTGGAGCAAGGCACAGAGAGCTTGGCAGCAGGGAAAGTGTGAGATGAGGGAGATGCCCCACCCCTGCCTGGCACTCCAGCCCCAGGATCACCTGGGGCATGGCCCAGAGAGCTTGGTGGTAGTGGCAGGGAAAGTGCACAGCGGCAGAGAAAGTGTGCAGCCCCAGAAGCATCTGGAGCATGGTGCAGAGCATGTGGCAGTGGCAGGGGGTAAAGTGTACAGGAGAGGGGGGTGCCCCATCCCTGCCTGGCACTCCAGCCCCAGGATCGACTGGGCATGGCCCAGAGAGCACAGCAGTGGTGGCAAGGAAAGTGCACAGCCCCAGAATAGGCTGGAGCATGGTGCAGAGAGTGTGGCAGAGGCGACAGAGAAAGAGCACGGGTGAGGAGAGGTACCCCATCCCCACCCAGCACTCCGGCCCCACTATCACCTGGTACACAGAGCGGTGAGCAAGGGAGCAGCAGCTGGGAAAAGGGAAAGTGCACAGTCCTTCAATCGCCGATAGCTCCATACAGATAGACAAGTTGGGGCCAGGGGAAGTGCTGGGGAAGGAGTGTCCCTCCCTCTGCCCAGTGCTCCAGATCTGCCATTGGTCAGTCGCTCAGAGAGAAAAGAAGTCAATAGCCAGAGCTGGGGAGCCCCTGCTCATGCTGGGCCCAGAATACACAGTGCCTCATCCCCATCCAGTGGCAGTATGTGGCAGCTGTGACCAGATAAGAGCACCATGAGGAAGCAAAAACCCACTCCGTAAAGCAGTATGAGTAGATGTATTAAATCTCCAGACCAGAAGGAAAGTGACAAGTACCCAGAAACCAACCCTGAAGGCACAGAAATCCATAACTTAAATGACAAAGAATTCAAAACAGCTATCATAAAAGAACTCAACGAGTTACAAGAAAACACAGAAAGACAAACTAACAAATTCAGGAGCTTCTTCACAAAAGACATTGAAACCATAAAGAAGAATCAATCAGAAATGTTGGAAATGAAAACCACAAAGGAAGAAATAAAGAAAAATCTGGATTCCCTAAACAACAGAGCTGACAATATGGAGGAAAGAATCAGACAGTTAGAGAATAGTCCTATAGAAACACCTCAGAGGGAGGAGAAGAGAGAGCTAATACTAAAGGAAATGAAGAAGCTCTCAGAGAAATAGCTGACTCAATCAGGAAATGCAACATAAGGATTATGGGTATTCCAGAGGAGGAGGAGAAGGAGAATGGAGCAGAAAGCTTGTTCAAAGAAATAATAGCTGAGAACTTCCCAAACCTGGAGAGGGAGCTGGAAATCCATGTAAAAGAGATCTCCAGATCTGCTAACTTTGTCAATGTAAAAACACCCACTCCAAGGCATATAGAGGTGAAACTGGCAAAAGTCAAAGACAAAGAAAATATACTAAAGGCAGCAAAGCTGAAGAAAATAACTTACAAAGGAACTCCTATCAGGCTTTCAGCATATTTCTCAGCAGAAACCTTACAGGCTAGGAGAGAGTGGAACGATATGTTCAAAATCCTGAAAGACAAAAACTTTCAGCCAAGAGTAGTCTATCCAGTGAACATCTCCTTCAGATATGAGGGAAAGATAAAACATTCCCAGATAAACAAAAGCTAAGGGAGTTCATTTCCACAAGACCCCTCGCTACAAGAAATCCTCAAGAAGGCCCTCATGCCTGAAAAAAAATAGGAAAGGAGCTACAAAGCCCTGAGGAATGAGATGAATAGGTGTGCAATAATCAGAAAATGGCAGCTCTCTATGAGATCAGGTTAGTAAGCACTTAACTTTAACATCAAGGATAAAGAAAAGAAAAACATCAAAACAGACATGATTTCATCATTTTAACAACAAACTCACAACACAAGATGGAAAAAGATATGACAAAAATAACTTAGAAAGGGAAGAGGAAAGAGACAGAATCAGTATAGTCTATGGAAATAAGGCTATCAGAAAATGGTCTATCCCAACTACAAGATTTTTCATACAAACCTAAAGGTAACTACTAAACAAATAATTAGAATAGAGAAATTTACAATAAACAAGGAGAAAATGAATAAAACCAACGGAGAAAACTACCTAATCGAATTGGTAGTCCAAAATAAAAGGGAGGAGAAACAAAGGAAATACAGAAGAACTGGGAAACGTGATAAGATGACAGTATTAAGCCCTCATATATCAACAATCACTCTAAATTTAAATGGATTGAATTCTCCAATCAAAAGACATAGAGTGGCAGGATGGATTTGAGAACAAGACCCAAGAATGTGCTGCCTCCAGGAAATACATTTTAGCTCTAGAGACAAACAGTCTCAGAGTGAAGGGATGGAAGACAATACTCCAAGCTAATCACAAACATAAGAAAGCAGGTGTTTCCATACTTATATCAGACAAAGCAGACTTCAAGATAAAACTGATAAAGAGAGACATTGAGGGGAAGAACATAATGATAAAAGGGACTCTCCACCAAGAAGACATAACAGTTATAAACATGTATGTACCCAACACAGGAGCACCAAAGTACATAAAGCAACTATTAACAAATCAAAAATGAGATATCAATGACAACACAGTAATAGTAGGGCACCTCAACACCCCATTTGTATCAATGGATAGATCATCCAGACAGAAAGTCAACAAAGAGATAGTGGACTTAAATTAAAAACTAGACCAGATGTACTTAATAGATATATAGAGAACACTCCATCTAAAAACAACAGAATATACATTCTTCTCAAACACACAAGGAACATTCTCAAGGATAGACCATATATTGTGAAACAAGGCAAACCTCAATAAATTTAAGAATATTGAAATCATATCTACTATCTTTTATGACCATAATGCCATGAAACTAGAAATCAACTACAAGAAAAAGGCTGGAAAAGGAACAAAAATGTGGAGACTAAACAACATGCTACTGAACAACCAATGGGTCATTGAAGAAAGAAAAGGAGAAATCAAAAAATATTTGGAGACAAATGAGAATGAAAACACACCATACCAACTCTTATGGGATGCAGCAAAAACGGTGCTAAAAGGAAATCTATAGTAATACAGGCCCACATTAACAAACAAGAAAAAGCACAAATAAACAATCTTAAACTACTCCTAACAGAATTAGAAAAAGAACAAACAAAGCCCAAACTCAGTAGAAGGAGGGAAATAATAAAAATTATAGCAGAAATAAATGAAATTGAAACAAAAAAGACTGTAAAAAGGATCAATGAAACAAGGAGCTGGTTCTTTCAGAGGATAAACAAAATTGACAAACCCTTAGCCAGACTCACTAAGAAAAAAAGAGAGGAGGCTCAAATAAATAAAATCAAAGAGGAGAAATTACAGCAGATACCACAAAAATACCAAAGATTATAAGAGAATATTATGAAAAACTATATGCCAACAAACTGGACAATCTAGAAGAGCTGGATAAATTCTTCTCCCAAAACTGAATCAAAAAGAAATAGAGAATCTGAACAAACCATCACAAGTAAAGAGATTGAAACAGTAATCAAAAACCTCCCCAAAAATAAAAGTCCAGGACCAGCTGTCTTCTCTGGAGAATTCTATCAAATATTCAGACAATTTACTACCTATTCTTCTCAAACTATTCCAAAAAGTTGAGGAAGATGGAAATATTCCTAACACATTCTATGAGACCAACATCATCCTAATCCCAAAGCCAGACAAGGACAACACAAAGAAGGAAAGTTACAGGCTAATATCGCTGATGAACATAGATGCAAAAATCCTCAACAAAATATTGGCAAACTCAATACAACAATACATTAAGAAGATCATACACCATGATCAAGTGGGATTCATACCAGGGAGGCATGGATGGTTCAACATCTGCAAATAAATCAACACATCATGATACACCCTGATACACCACGTCAACAAAAGGAAGAACAAAATCCACATGATTATCTCCATAGATGCAGAGAAAGCTTTTGACAAGATCCAACACCTGTTCATGATAAAAAGTCTCAATAAAACAGGTACAGAAGGATAGTACTTCAATATAATAAAGGCTATATATGACAAACCCACTACCAATATCATACTCAAGGGGGAAAAGCCATCCTACTGAGAACAGGAACAGACAAGGGGGTCCACTCTCACCACTCTTATTCAACATAGTACTAGAGGTTTGGCCAGAGCAATTAAGCAGGAAAAAGAAATAAAAGGAATCCAAATAGGCAACAAAGAAGTGAAACTCTCACTGTTTGCAGATGACTTGATTTTATATAGAGAAAATCCTAAAGAATCCATCAGAAAACTATTATAAATAATCAACAACTACAGCAAAGTTACAGGATACAAAGTCAACTTTCAGTGGCATTTTTATACTTTAATAACTCACAGAACAAGAACTCAAGAATACAACCCCTTTTACAATCACAACAAAAAGAATAAAATATATAGGAATAAATTTAACCAAGGAGATAAAAGACCTATACAAGGAAAACTATAAGACATTATTAAAAGAAATTGAAGAAGACATAAAGAAGTGGAAAGATATTCCATGTTCATGGATTGGAAGAATAAATATAGTAAAAAGTCCTTTCTACCTAAAACAATCTACAGATTCAACGCAATCCTAATCAGAATCCCAATGACCTTCTTCACAGAAATATTAAGAAACAATCTTAAAATTCATCTGGGGCAACAGAAGACCCCAAATAACCAAAGCAATCCTCAGAAACCAGAACAATGCTGGTAGCATCACAATCCTTGACTTCAAAACATATTAAAAAGCTACAGTAATCAAAACAGCATGGTACTGGTACAAAAACAGGCACACAGATCAATGGAACAGAATTTAAAGCCCAGAAATAAAAACACATCTACAGAGAGCTAATCTTTGACAAAGGAGCCAAGAACATACGATGGAGAAAGGAAAGCCTCTTCAATAAATGGTCCTGGGAAAACTGGACAGCCACAGGCAAAAGAATGAAAGTAGACCATTATCTTTTTCCATACACAAAAATAGACCCAAAATGGATCAAAGACTTGAAGGTAAGACCGGAAACAATAAAAATTCTGGAAGAAAATATAGGCAGTACACTCTTTGACATCAGCCTTAAAAGGATCTTTACAAATATGATGTCCATTAAGACAAGGGATACAAAACAAGAAATAAACAAGTGGGATTTCATCAGACTAAAGAGCTTCTGGAAGGCAAAGGAAACAAAGATCAAAATGAAAAAACAACCCATCAACTGGGAGAAAATATTTGCAAATCATATATCCAATAATGTGTTAATCTCCATAATATATAAAGAACTAACATAACTGAACTATAAAAAACTAAACAACCCAATCAAAAAGTGGGCAGAGGATATGAACAGACATTTTTCCAAAGAAGACATACAGATGGCCAATAGGCATACGAAACGATGCTCATTAGGGAGATGCAAATCAAAACTCCACTTAGATATTGTCTTATGCCTGGTAGAATGGCTATAATCACCAAGACAAAAAGTAATAAATGTTGGAGAAGTTGTGGAGAAAAGGGAATCCTCACTCACTGCTGGTTGGAATGCAAACTGATGCAGCCACTTTGGAAAACAGTGTAGAGATTTCTCCAAAAATTAAAAATAAAATTACCATATGGTCCAGCTATCCCACTACTGGGTATTTATCCAAAGAACTTGAAATCAACAACACAAAGAGACTTATGCACCTCTATGTTCATTGCAGCATTATTCACGATAGCCAAGATGTAGAAGCAGCCCAAGTGCCCAGTGACTGATGATTGGAAAAGAAGATGTGGTATATATATACAATGGAATACTACTCAGCCATAAAAAATGATATAATCGTCCCATTCACAGCCACATGGATGGACCTTGAGGGCATCATGTTAAGTGAAATAAGCCAGACAGAGAAAGACAAACACCGTATGATTTCACTCATATGTGGAACATAAACAAACTTATGGACAAAGAGAACAATTTAGTGGCTACCAAGGGGAAGGGTGGGGAGGGTGGGCACTAGGGATGCAGGGGCACATTTATATGGTGTTTGATAAATATTAATGTACAACTGAAATTTCACAATGTTATAAACTATTTAGACCACAATAAAAAAAATTAAATTAAAAAGATGAATGTGATACAAGGACTTTTGCAAACAAACAAAAGATGTGGGAGTTCATCGCCACTAGACTTGCCTTAGAAGAAATGCTGAAAGGAGTTATTGGGGCTGAAATGAAAGAATGCTAATTAGTAGCATAAAAACGTATGAAAATATAAAACACACTGGTAAAGATAAGTATATAGTCAGGTTAAGAACACGGTCGTGTGTTAACCACTTAACTCTGTCTGGCACAAAGGTAAAAGGACAAAAGTATCAAAAAGAGCTATAACTATAATAATTAGTTACTGGATACACAATATAAAAAAGATGTAAATTGTGACATCAAAAACATAAAATATCAGGAGAGGGGAAATAAAATGGCCACATTTTTGCATGTGATCAAAGTTAAGTTATCAGCTTAAAATAAACTATTATACGTATAAGATGTTTCAAACACACCTCAGGGTAACTAAAAACAAAAACCTATAGTAGATACACACAGGATAAAGACAAAGCTATCAAAGTACACCACTAAGGAAAATGACCAATCCGCAAAGAAAAAGTAAGAGAGAAAGAAAGAGACAGAGGAAATACAAATCAGCCAGAAAACAATTAACAAGATGGTGATGGTAAGTCCTTGCCTATCACTAATTACTTTAAATTTAAATGGATTAAATTATCCAGTCAGAAATCATAGAATACTTGAATGGACCAAAAAAAAAAAACCCAACTACATGCTCCTTATGACAGCCTCACTTCAGCTTCAAGGACAGACACAGGCCCAAAGTGAAGGAATGAAAAAAGACATTCCATGCAAACGGAAACCAAAAGAGAGCAGGGGTAGCTATACTTATATCAGACAAAATAAATATCGTCTAAAACTGTAACAAAAAACAAAGGGCGTTCTATAATGATAAAAAGGTCAGTTCATCAAGATATAGCAGTTGTAAATATATATGCATCCAACATTGGAGAACCTAAATATATTAAGAAAATACTAACAGATCTGAAAGGAGGAATAGACAACAATACAATAATAATAGGACACTTCAGTACCCCACTTTCATCAATGGATAGATCATCCAAAAAATTGAAATGGGGAACCTTGTATTTGAACCATCCTTTAGGCCAGATGGCCCTAACAGACATATACAGAATATTCTATCCAACAGTAGCAGAATACACATTTATCTCAAGCACACATAGAAATTCTCCAGGAGAGATCATATGTTAGGTGACAAAGCAAGTCTTATAAGAATGGTATGAAACTAGAAATCAGTAACAGGAGGGAACTAGAAAATTCACAAATATGTGGAAACCTATAGTACACTCCTGAATAACCCATGAGTCAGAGAAGAAATCAAAAAGGAAACCAAAAAATATCTTGAAACAAACAAAATAGAAATGCAAAATACCGAGACTTATAGGATGCAGCAAAAACAGTGCTAAGAGGGAAGTTTATAGCAATAAATGCCTACACTAAAAAAAAGAAAGAAAGAAAAGATCTCAAACAGATAACTTCATACCTCAAGGGAGTAGAAAAATAAGAATTAACTAAGCCTAAAATTAGCAGAAGGAAGGAGATAAAGATTAGAGCAAAAATAAATGAAATAGGGAGGGACCAAGGAAAATAATAGAAAAGATCAACTAAACTAAGATCCGATTTTTTGAAAAAAACAAAGAAAATTGACAAACCATTAGCTAAGACTTACTGAGGAAAAAGAATATGCAAATAAATAAAATTATAAATAAAAGAAGAAACATTACAACTAAAACCACACAAATACAAAGGATCACAAGAGATTACTATGAACAGTTATATGCCGACAAATGGGACAACCTAGAAGAAATGGATAAATTCCTAGAGACATGCAACTTACTACAGCTGAAACATGAAGCAATAAAACTCTGAACAGACCAATAACAAGTAAGGAAACTAAATAAGCAATCAAAAACCTCACAACAAAGAAAAGCTCAAGACCAGATCGCTTCACTGATAGATTTGACCAAACAATTAAAGAAGAATTAATGTCAATCCTTCTCAAACTGTTTCAAAAAACTGAACAGGAGGGAACACTTTCAAACTAATTTATGAGACCAGCATAATCCTGATACCAAAGCCAGATAAAGACACTACAAGAAAAGAAAACTTTGATATTCCTGATAAATATAGATGCAAAAATTCTCAACAAAATACTAGTAAATCAAATTCAACATATTAAAAGGATCATACGCCATGATCAAGTTGGATTTGCCCCTACAATGCAAGGATGGTTCCACATATGCAGATCAATAAATGTGATATACCACATTAGTAGAATGAAAGACAAAAATCATATCATCTCAACAGAAACAGAAAAAGCATTTGACAAAATTTAACGTACTTTGATGATAAAAACTCTGAAAAAATTGGGTATAGAAGGAATATGCTTCAACACAATAAAGGCCATATATAACAAGTCCATAGCTAACATCATACCCAACAGTTGAAATATTTCCTTCTAAGATCAGGAACAAGACAAGGGTCTATTCCTGACACTTCTTTTCAATATAGTACTGGAATTCCTAGCCAGAGCAATTAGGCAACAAAAAGAAATCAATTGCATCCAAATTGGAAAGGCAGAAGTAAAATTGTCTCTGTTTGCTAATGACATGATCTTTTGTACAGAAAAATAGTAGACTCCACTAAAAAACTGTTAGGACTAATAAACTAATTCAGTAAAGTTTCAGGATACAAAATCAATATATAAAAATCAGTTGCATTTCTATACACTAACAATGGGCTATCTGAAAAAGAAATGAAGAAAATCATCCCGTTTACAATAGCATCAAAAACAATAAAATACTTACGAATAAATTTAACCAAGGAGGTGAAAGATATGTATACTAAAAACCACAAGACCTTGATGAAAGAAACTGAAGAAAACACAAATAAATAGAAAGATATCCTGTCTTCATGGATCAACAGTGTTAATATTGTGAAAATGTCTGTACTACCCAAAGTCATCTATAGATTCAATGCAATCCCTGTCATAACCCCCAATTTTTCAGGGAAATAGAAAGACAATCCTAAAATTCATGTGGAACCACAAAAGACCCCAAATAGCCAAAGCCGTCTTGAGAAAGAACAAAGCTAGAGGCATCACACTTCTTGATTTAAAATTATATTTCAAAGCTATAGGAATTAAAACTGCATAGTACTGGAATAAAAACAGACACAAAAAACAATGGAACAGAATTCAGAGCCTAGAAATAAACTCACACATATATGGTGAATTAATATTTGACAAGAAAGCCAAAAATACTCAATGGGAAAGGATAATCTCTCCACTAAATGTTCCTGGGAATACTAGAATTTCACATGCAAAAGAATGATATTGGACCCCCTATTTTACAACACACAAAAATTAACTTGAAATGGATTAAGAACTTGAACATAAGACCTGAAGCCATACAACTTCTGAAAGAAAATGTAGTGAAAAAGCTACTTTACATCAGTCTTGGTAATGATTTTTTTGATATGACAGCAAAAGCATACGCAACAAAAGCAAAAATAAACAAGTGGGACTACATCAAACTAAAAAGTTTCTACACAGAAAAATAAACCAACAACAAAATGGAAAGTCAACCTACAGAATGGGAGAAAATATTTGCAAATCATGTATCTGATAAGGAGTTAACATCCAAAATATATAAAAAACTTATACAATTCAATAACAAACAAAAACTTCAATTTAAAAAGGGCAGAAGACTGGAATAGATCTTTCTCCAAAGACACACAAATGGCCAACAAGTGCACGAAATGGTGCTCAACATCACCAATCATCAGGGAAATGCAAATCAAAACCACAATGAGATATCACCTCAAACCTATTAGAATGACTATCATCAAAAATATGTGAAATAAGTGTGGTCAAGGATGTGAAGAAATAGGGACCCTTGTGTATTCTTGGTGGGAACGTATATTGTTACAGCCACCATGGGAAATAATATGGAAGTCCCTCAAAAAAAAAATTCAAAATAGAACTACCATAATCTCAGTTTAGGTATAAATTCAAAGGAAATTAAATCACTATCTCAAAAAGAGATATGATCTTCCATGTTCATTGCAGCATTATTCACAATAGCCAAGACATGGAAACAACTTAAGTGTCAATAAATTAATGAATGGATAAAGAAAATAGAGTGCATCCATGTATACACAGTGGAATATTATTCTGTCATGAGAAAGAAGAAATTTGTCATTTACTGCAAGGTGGATGGATCTTGAGGACATTATGCCAAGTGAAATGAGTCAGACAGAAAGACAAATACCCTATGATCTCACTTATATGCAGCATTTGAAAACATTGATCTCATAGAAACAAAGTAGAATGGTGGATGGGGGAATGGAGAGATATTTGTCAAAGGGTACCAGCTTTCAATTACAGGATGTATCAGTTCTGGGTATGTAAGTTACAGCATAGTGATCACAGTTAACAGTACTGTATCTCATTCTTGAAAGTTGCTCTGAGAGTAGAGCTTTAATATTCTTACCATAATAACAACAACAAAATGATAATCATGTGAGATGAAGAACGTATTAACTAACCTTATTGTGGTAAACATTTCACAATAATTACTTGTGTCAAATCATCCCATTGTACATCTTAAACTTACACAATATTATATGTCAACTATATTTCAATAAAGCTGGAAAAACAAAAGAAAAAACACATAAGTAAACAGACTTAGAAAATATTTCCTAATTTCTCGATGATGTTTCCTTTGACTGTGTGTGCTACACACTCATTATTGGTAGCAAGGGAGAGTTATAAAAATCCCAACCCAGCCTAACTAACCAACATCAGAATGAGCTTCAATGCTCCTTCATCTAGGTTCCTTTTAATTGGATTTATGGACACAATTTATTGTCACTGTAAGAATATCCCTGAGAGAAAAAACAGACTGGAACTCTAACTTTTTAAAATTTCTGTACATCTGTTTTTTAATCACACAAGATCCTTCACCTCAATCCTTTTCCCAAAGTTCAGATTGTAAAATCTTTATCCTATTAAGAGTGTTCTGTGTGTACAAGTGACTCTGTTCATTTAAAGGTCAATATTAAGCAGTGGCAGTCCTCAATGAGCTCAGTGACATGCTCTCTTTGTGGAGTTGCTTCTGAGAGTTCTCCTTCTGTTTCATCCTTGTCCTTCATCTTCATGATTACAAGATGCCTTCACAGGCATCTTCATCTTATAATTTCTGTGTCTTATATAAATCATTCACTGTATTGGTTTTCTACTGCTGCTATAACAAATTACCACAAATTTAGCAGCTTAAACAACACATATTTATTATCTTACATTTCTGTAGGTCAGAAGTCTCATCCAGATCTCAGAGTGTCGACAAGGTGGTGTTCTTTCCTGACTGCTCTAGGGCAGGATCTGTTTCATTGCCTTTTCCAGCTTCTAGAGGTTGTCTACATCCCTCAGGTCTGTTCTTGTTCCCTCATCTGCAAAACCAGCACCACAGCAGTTCATGGACCCTTCTTCCATTGTCACATCTGTCTCTCACCTCCACCAGGAAAGGATTTTGCTTTTAAGGACTCATGTGATTAGCTTTAGCCTAATTGGGTAATCCAGGATAATTTCCCATCTCAAAATCCACATCCCTATTCACATTTGCAAAGACACTTTGGCCCTTTCGCCATGTAAGGTAACAATCCCTGGTTCCAGGGGTTGTGCCTGAACATTTGTAGGAATTTATTATTCTGTCTACCACATTTGTCACGACATCTTCTCCCAAATATGGAAATTTATTACAGGAGATCTCAAGTAATATAAAACCCAGGTGCAGAATTCCACACATACATTTAAAACATTTTTAATCATATTCAACTTATATATTTATTAATAATCTCATAAATTTCTATGTATCAGTATGACAAATTTCATTCTGATCCATATGTACTCAACATAGCTTCATATTTGATTTAAAATAAAGCAGTATTTTATAAGAAAGGCAGAGCTTGTTCAACTGGTGTTATAAAAATAGATTTTTTTGGAAACAAATACATTTGTATCCTCGTTTCAGAAATCATTAGAATGAATGAAGATGTAAATTATAATAAAATGATCAAAGAGAAGGCTGGCTGCATCTGGCTGGCTGCTTTGGAAGCTCAGAGATGCCCTTCTTTCTGTTTTCAGGGATAATCAGTCCCTGAGGGACTGTCTTATGCTAACTAAACAGTGGAGACTGAAGGAAAAAAACAGATTGTAATTTTATTAATTAAAGTGAGAAATAAAGTTGTCACAAGACCTGAAATTCAGAGCTTATGTCAGATGAAGCAGCAGGTCTTCAGACTGTAGTCCTACTCCATGGAAGTCATATCAGCAGCCACTTATTGTAGTAACTTAAGAAATAATTTTCCCAGTGGCATAATGCTCATGGACTACATAAGCAGCCTTTCTCAGTTTTCCCGGAGCGTACAACATCCACAGAAGATGAGCTTAAAATGAGAACAAGAGGTTTGAAAGTAATTAAAATCACTGGGCCCAAAGTGTCACATATCCCCTAAGTTCAAATTTCATTAAATGAGAAATTTTCAAATGGACTCACCTATACGTAAGGAGGGGCGAGAATACTAGTCCTTGGCTGGGCACAGCATGTTAGAGCCAATATGGACACGGAAAAACATGGAAAGGAAGGTACGTAAATTAGCCAAATATGAGTCTCTTTCTAATCAAGCTTGTAAAGTAATATCTTTCTTTTTAATCGCCTGCCTTGTTGTCAGAGTTTAAGACCTCTTCGGCGTTATCATATCCCACACAAACATCCTTTGAGGTTTGCAGTGGCACACTCCAGTGCACAATATCTGAAAATAAAAGAGATGGTTGAGATGCGATCTTCATTTTTCATCTTCTGATTTTTCTTAAAAACACCTAGGCTTACACATACACACACACACACACACACACACACACACACAAGTCAGTATGGAAATGAAAATGACTGCCTCTCATCTACCTCTGTTATTTAGGCTGCTGCTTAATTGGTCCTATACCACTTTCTCCTAAGACAACTAAGAAATGTTTTCCATTTTGAAATACCTGCAAATATTAGCATATTTCTTTAATTTTCATGGTATGCAGCTCTTTTTAGTTGTTAAAAGCTCACTGGTTTCTTTTCCCCTGAAGGATTTTGGTCTGTGTCTCCGAGGGCCTTTCTCTGCTCTTCCTCCCTTTGGATTAGTGATGGTTGAACTAGAGTTACTTTCCTGGACTTTGAGTCCATCTTTGTAAGAGATCTTTCAATCAAACCTTAGGATTACAGAAATACAAGTTCCAACTATTATAAAAAGTTCTTTTCTTTTTTAGGCTCTCAAACTTTGTAGGAATTAGTTTTTAAAATATATGTCCAAATTTAAGCACTTGTTCCTAACAATGTATATGACGCTACTATCAGCAGAGCTTTTAATACAGGTCTAAGCAGGTCTCTAATTTTTGCAAAGTATTATACTCACGTGAGATAATGAAAAATGCCCCTTTTTAATAAATGCATTTTTCTTAGTTTGTGTACTCTTTTGGAATAAGATCTAGAAATGTGAGAAGCACTAGGGAAATTTAATGCTTATACCTAAGAGAAACTAGAATAATGTAGGACACAGAAATGTTTTTATAAAATTGTTTTCAATCCTACTTTGGGGAATACGAGTACACACCTGGGAAGCTCAGTAGAAAAAGGAATGTTTCAGACGATGGTGGACCCTTCTAGTCAGCATGATTGCTTGGGGGAATAAGTTATTTTGAAGCACATAAAGGCATGATTATAGCTAATCCTGGACAAATTCTTAAAATAAATGATCTTTCTTTGTGGTTCAGATGTTCATCCTAAGCAATAAAATTGAAAACTTCTATAGTGTTGAAATAAATGAGCAACTTTTCTTTTCTTTTTGAGCTTGTCTTTGTTGTCCTCTTCTCCATGGCCAAATGTCTTCCTTCTGGAATCTCAGTTGACTCTCATTATCTAAACAAGAAATAATTTTAATCTTTGTTTCTGGTGTCTTCAAGATTTCTACACATTCTGTTTCTTTAGCATTACCTAAGGTCTGTTTCAGAAACTAGATAGAAAGGTGAAATCAGCATGAATCAAATAATAAAAGTTATTGTGTCAGAGGAAAGGAGATGATTTCGTACTTCCTGTATTCTAAAAGCAGTTTATAGCTTTTTCTATTGTAGGAGCCTGAATCAGATCAGTTAATTACAATGCAATGTTCTCATAAAAGGCACATTAACCAAAAGAGAAAACCCAAAAGAGTTCGAATAGTGTTTATTCCAAACTTTAGAAGGATAATTAAAATGAATGAGTCACCATAAATCATTGTAACCCTGAAGTTGCTCAGACCCTTCTCCTGACACCTTAACAGAGCCGCAGGAACAAGAGCCTGTTTCCAAAGGGACTTTTCCTCTTCCCTTCAGGTTTTCTGTTTACATTCTCACATTTAACTTGTCAAATCAAATGGATTAGAATTAAATTGTAAATGAGCCTTTTATTATTTTCCTCCTAAAGAAGAATGAATATGGCTTAAAACATTCACTGCTTTAGCACATTATGTAATAAAATTGATTTAAAACTAAATTGATGTGTATTCTCTAAATAAACTGTTTAGACTAGAAAAAGTGTTCTCTTCTTCCATTATAAAATTCTTATTTTTTTCAAGACATTTCTTCAAATTTATATTCTTCAGTTTAGTTTGTACCATGAAGAATGGAGCTGCACATGCTCAGAAAACATCTCTAATAATTTATCAATTTCCTTTGGAGGCACAGATCTAATGATGAACTAAGTAACAGAAAACTGATACATTATCTGATTCACAGTCTTTGATAATACAACCATTTTACACTTGGGATTTTTATTGGCTTTTTTCCTAAGAAAGTATTTATTTTGTTTATAATAAATCCACAAAACTTAGACTGATATTCCAAAGAATTAAACATTTCTCTCCTACAGTTGAACAGTAACAGAAAGTTCTGTATCTGCAACTTCCCTTAAGTAGTTTGAAATATTAAAATTACTATAAAATATTTAGAATGTTTCAAGCTTCTTTTTTCTATTTTATATAAGGGTTGTCTGCACAAAGACTGACAAATGATAGTATGGTTGTTGCTCCACACCTACTGGAGTAAATTGTCAAAGGGCAAGAGCACAAAATGGATATTAACATTTTAGTGCTAACTGGTATCTTATTAAACTATTATCTTCATTTTCAAAATGACAACACAATGGCCAAGAGAATTTAATGATTTTATCAAAATCTTAAAACTTTCTTACATCTCAAGTCTCTTACTTCTTACCAAGGATGGTAACATTAGCTGCTCAGCTTTAATACCCATTGGGAAACTGCAAGTAGCTTTTGCACTCCTTATATTACATTTTCTCGTGCCTTCTGTAAGTTAGGCAACCTGTATATTGGTAATCAACCATCTCTCACAGATCCTCTAGTGTATAAACAGCATTATCACCTGTGAGGAGGTGTGGAAGATGTGTGACACATCTCTAGGGCCTGGGGAATAAAAAAGCTATTGACAATAGAAAAGACCAAAAGAAATAGAAGATATTTGAATGGCAAAGCCATAATCTTCAAAATTCTCATGCTTATCTTTCCTACTGCAAAGAATGCCTTTACAAAGATAAACGTCCATGTCTGTCAAAGTAATATTATTTCGTATAAAACATATTCTAACCCCCAGTAAATACCTGTCTTTTCCCCTCAAATAGTATCTAATAAACTAAGATAGTGTGGACAGAACCTCAGAGTTTGGTGTAAGAGGATTTAGCCAGACCTGATCTCTTAATTCATGAAAAAAATTTTGGCCTGGTACCTAGAATTTAACACATACTCTGTGCTTACTGAGTGGTACAGATTTTTCTAAGAACTTTCTTTGTATTCGCTCATTACACCTTCCTAACAACCTTATTAAGTAGGACCATTATTGTTTCTATTTTATAAATGAAAGGAAACTGAGACATAATTAGCTAAATCTCATGTACCACACAGCAGCAACTGTCTTGGACACAGCTTAAACTCTCTGAATATTTGTCGAACAAATAAATTAACGATATAATCTGACACCAATTACATAGATTTAGCCAACATTTACAATGCTCAACAATATTTACAAGCTATAAATGCTTATTGATTGCTATTGCCTGGGGAACAATATACTTTCTTTTTAAGGAAATACTTTAAAAAGAAAAGAAAGGCTGCATCCTATGTACCCAGCCCAGCTCATTCTTTTTTATGATATCTCACTTCTAAAGACAACATGTAGAAATATAGGGAGATATATATATCTTTATATATAGATTGATAGTTATGTGTAGACATAGATATATTTGTTTGTATAGATGGATACTTCCATACATATATAAATAGACAGACAGAGAGACATCAAATAGTTAATCTATTTCACTGCCCTAGCAGTAACTTGCAATACTGTGCTCTCTTTCCCTCTGTGTCTGAATCATCTTGTGTTATTGGATAAGAGATTGATTTGGCTGGAATTAGACAAACCCAGGTGGCTCCCTGATGCTTATCGTGTGCACATATTGCCTAGCACCTGCTGAATATTACTTCATTCTGTTCTTTTCTGTAATAGCTCTTTAACCACAAAATTAATAGTGTACTCAGAGATGGACAAATGGAAACTAAGCACGCATTATTCCAAATTGTCATTATTTTTCTCAGTTTGGCTTGAAGGTATTTCACTATTTTGGGACCCAGAACTGGTACATTTGTCTAGTAACACATGGTCAAGCAGAGTTATAATTTTCTTTCTAATATCTGGTGTGGTCACAATTCCCTTATAAAATATTCATGCCTTTGAGTAGAGAGATTCTAAATAGTAAATATAAATGACTTTTTATATAATTGTCTCTTTGTTTTTCTGATTCTTTTGAAGTGCTCTATTAATATGGATTCACTAACATGGTATGGGTTGGGTCCACAGAACTGAGACTTGACTGCACTTCACAATATGGAGAAAAATATTAGGGAAAATGTAATCAGTGTTAGAGTATGCGTTTGTGTGGGTGAATCATTGAAAATCCACAGAAATATAGCATATACAACAGATTTTATGTAAGGAATAAACATGTATTTGGAAGCCCTTTAGGCAATTGAACTCGACACAAAAAGAAATCAACATACTTAAAAATGTATATAATCTGTTATTATAAATTACTATAATATAAATAAAAATTATAAATTGAAGCATGCAATCTGTAATTACTGTCCGTAGTATGTTATTAATTTTCCTTATTTAGTTTCTTGTGTAATTATTCTGATTCTAGACTCCTGTGATAGGCACAAACACAAAAGATAACAGTCCTCAAGGAGATTTTAGTTTAATGGAAACATGGGAATGTAGATGCAGATGAAAAGGAGAATATAAACAGAGGTTATAATCTGACCCAGGCGATGCCTTACAAGGGAATTACTAGAAAGTTCTTAGGATTATGAGACTCCAGTATAAGCATGATTATAACTCAGATTATTGAGTCTATTAAAAAAAATTGACCAAGGAACTAATGATGTTCAGACAAAACTAACTACACCAGATTAACCCTTTAACCACACAATTGGAAATTTAGAAAACCGCAGTCTCTCTCTAAGATTTATGTTGGGTTGCTTCTTGTGAGATAGATTTTTGAATCTTTTCCCTCCGTGTGCTACACTTCTGCTCATTTTATGTGAAATTTTGAAAGAAACAAACACAGTGCTTGTGTGGGTTAATACCAACTTCATTAATAAATATTTGCATGCTACTCCAGTGTTATCTCATGCTAATTTTCCTAAACACTGAATACCAAATTATTCAAGTAAGTTAATAACCAATCATCCAGCATGATCCTAATTAGTTTGTGAACTTACCTACAACTGAGATATAACACTTGGGATGCAAGCACCCGCTGAACCCTGTGATGAGGAGGTATCTGTGTCTTGGCACATCTCCAATAGTTAATTAACCTGTCATCTTTTATTATGGCTCTGCAAAGCATCTAAATCTTGTACAAGTTAAACATGCTAAAAACATTTCAAAGCCAAACTTATGATAATTTAAAGTTAGTCAAATATGGGCACGGTAAATTTTGTAATTTACAATGTTTTTCAGCTTGTGAGGGTGTTTTGTCTTTGTGTGTGTGTGTGTGTGTGTGTGTGTGTGTGTGTGTGAGGAACACTGGACCTGAGCTAACATCTGTTGTCAATCTTCCTCTTTTTGCTTAAAGAAGATAGTCCTTGAGCTAACATTTCCGTCGATCTTCCCCTATTTTGTATACAGGATGCTGCCACAGCATGTCTTGATGAGTGGTGTGTAGGTCCACGCCTGGCATCCAAATGTGCAAATCCCTGGCTGTCGAAGCAGAACACGCAAACTTAACTACTATGCCACCAGCCTGGCCCCATTTTGTCCTTTTTATGGTTACAATGTGGGCAAGTCCAACTCAGTAATTTTAAATAGATTAGGCAAAGCGAAACTCAGAATAATGTGATTCTACTTCACCTATGCATTACATTTGTAATTATTCTTTTCAGTTGGGCTGAAAACTCAGAAGTTTAAGCCCTTTGGGAAAAGTTTTGTCTAAAAGAGCCAGAATTAAAATGTAAGCGTATTCAGTATGATGACACAGCACACCATAATTATATAATTTGAGGTCTTGTACAAAAGTTTTATTTCACTAGAATCTTTATCATTATTTTGTGATTGTGTGCATGTGTAATTACTAGTCATAATAGGTACTCTACTTCAGGAGTTGTTCACGAGTATAGACTCCTAAGTTAAGCTTGGATTCAGGGTTCTCTCCTCTTAGTGACATACATGGTGCTTAATTCAGACATGATACTTTGAGTAAAGTAAATTCACAGAGATATCAATAGGCAAGTTTTATTAACATCTCAATTTGTTTACTTGTTTATGAATGTTTTTTTATAAAAGATAATATTCAGAACAAAATAAAATTAATATTTTCTTAGCCACCATATTTTCTTAGCCAATGGTCCTTTTTATTCATTGAAATCCCTATCCATTGTTCTATGATAATAGTCGTCTGAAAAGAATTAATTTCCATTTGCTATTCCAGATCCAATACTGATAAGGAGAGTAAACTGGTTGCAGCCTTTTCTGGAAGATGAGACAGGCAGTCTCAACATTTCATAGGAGACTTGTGCCTAACTCATGAATGTGCAAATTTTCCTACTGCAGAATACACTTGTGTTAAATAGAGCACTTGGAGATGACATTTGTGGCAGGTGAAAAGCTCATAATGTTTTTCAAAATGTAAAAGGTATCCTATGATGATCTGGTTATTTAGACATTTATTGTTCACTTTTCCTTTCCTTAAAGCTAGAGTAATGACTGCTGTATAACTAAAAATGCACTTTAACATGTGGTATCGCCTGTTATATTACATATAAAAAGAAAAAGAAGAAGATGAATAAATCTGTTACCTGTATAAATTGGTTGAGAAGATAAAATTTTCTAAATCCTATAAATGCCAGCCCCAACGTATTGTAAATGTAACACACAAATGCATTTCTGACTTAGAATTGGCGTTTCCAGTTACGAGATGTGGCTCAGTAGGACTGCTACGATCAGAAGTTACACTTTTTCAGTTTTCAAGCAGTAAATTGTAAGATTACTGCTTCAAAATGATTGCAAAATTATGAAAGTATTGCAACTTCAACTTGCAATAATGGACAGTCTGAGTTTTTAATAGCTTTGACTTTTGGCAAAATTTTAAACTGTAGATTTACCTTCGTCTAGGGCAGGAGTATGAATGAGATGCATCACAAATTACTACAAGGCTTTGCTCATCAGCATTTCCAGATATACAGTGCTTCTATAAACCAAAATAAATGATATGATAAATGAATAAACAATACAAATTATTTTGCACTAAATAATACTTGTATAGATATATATACAATTCAATTTACTAAATTTCTGTATTTTCTAGACAATAATGAACAGCTAATTTGGATCTTCAATAAAGTGAATCTATTAGTCATCAGTTCCACTGACCTTTCTGAGATATACAATTTCTCAGTAGACTTTCAAAGTTCCAGCAGGTTGGGGCCACAGGTGATGTGCACAGTAGATGAATTATAAATATTTGAGTGAATAAATGCAAGAATTAATGACAAATGGATAGTTAGGGTTTACACTCACTTTAGTAAAATCCATACCAGGCTTATTTCACTACAAATGATGGAATTGGCTATTCTTATTTTGAGGTAGAAATCTTCTCATTTGGTTGTAAGAATGCAAGAAGAGAAAAGTAATATGGTACAAATCAAAGTTATGCTAAAAACTACGTGGCCATATCATAAGATTTCCTCATTTTATAACAATACTTAAAATAGACACAAGTGCTGGTAGATTTTAGCTAACCCAAGTGCAACAGAAACAACAATTTTGACTGAGAAGTATAATAAAATTTTAATTCTCAGAGTTTATAAAATTCCTAAGAATAAATCCATATTTATGTATCCTGCTATAATACCGACGTAGTTTCCCCAATTTTGGTTCCTATTAAAGATAGAAAACAATGACTGCTATTATTTAAAATTCAATATAATTAACACTTAAATATAAATAATACTTGAGATTTTCTTTTTTTTCCAAGTAATTTTATTGGGATTATAATAGTTTATAACATTGTGTAATTTCGAGTGTACATTATTATTGATCAATTCCTGAACACACTTCATCATGCTCACCCTTAGAAGTCCAATTTTTATCCATCACCAGACATATGTGCCCCTTTATCCCTTTCGTCCACCCCTCAACCACTTTCCACTCGGATAACCACTAATCTGTTCTCTTTATCCAGGTATTTGTTATCTTCCATATATGAGTAAAATCATGCAGTATTTGTTTTTCTCTGTCTGGCTTATTTCGCTTAACATCATACCCTCAAGTTCCATCCGTGTTGCTGCAAATGAGATGATTTTGTCTTTTTTATGGCTCAGTAGTATTCCTTTGTATATATATACACCAAATCTTCTTTATTCATTCATCTGTAGAAGGGCACTTGAGTTGCTTCCACATCTTGGCTATTGTGAATAATGCTGCAGTGAACATAGGGGTGCATAAATCTCTTTGGAACATTGATTTCTAGTTCTTTGGATAAATACACAGTAGTGGGATAGTTGGATCATATGGTATTTCTATTTTTAATTTTTTGAGAAATCTCCTTGCTTCCATAGTGGCTGGACCAGTTTGCATTCCCACGAGCAGTATATGAGTGTTACCTTTTCTCCACATCCTCTCCAACATTTGTTGTTTTTAGTCTTGGTAATTATAGCCATTCTGACTGGTATAAGGTGATATGTCATTGTAGTTTTGATTTTCATTTCTCCAATAATTAGTGATGTTGAACATCATTTCATATGTCTATTGGTCATCTGTACATCTTCTTTGGAATAATGTCTGTTCCATTTTTGGATTGGGTCATTTGTTTTTCTTGTTGATTTGTATGAGTTCTTTATATATTTTGGAGATCAACCTCTTGTCTGATGAATGATTTGCAAACATTTTCTCCCAGTTGATGGGTTTTCTTTCCATTTGTTCATGGTTTCCTTTGCTTTGCAGAAGCTTTCTAGTCTGATGCAATCCCATTTATTAAGTTTTTCTTTTTTTTCCCTTACCTGAGTAGACATGGTATTTGAAAAGATGTGGCTAAGACCAATGTCAAAGAGTGTACTTCCTATATTTTCTTCTAGGAGTTTTATGGTTTCAAGTCTTACATTCAAACCTTTAATCCGCTTAGAGTTGATTTCTGTGTATGGTGTAGGGTAATTGTCTACTTTCATTCTTTTGCATGTGGCTGTCCACTTTTCCCAACACTATTTATTGAAGAGACTTTCCTTTCTCCATTGTATATTCTTGGCTCCTTTGTCAAAGATTAACGTATGGTTTTATTTCTGGGCTTTTAATCCTGATCCATTGATCTGTTTGTCTGTTTTTGTGTCAGTACCATCCTGTTTTGATTACTATAGCTTTGTAGTATGTTTTGAATTCAGGGATTATGATACATCCAGCTTTATTCTTTTTTCTCAGGATTGCTTGGGCTAATAGGGGTCTTTTGTTGTTCCATGCACATTTTTGGATTCTTGATCTATTTCTGTGAAGAATGTCATGGGGGTTTTGATTGGGATTGCATTGAATCTGTAGATTGCTTTAGGTAGTATGGACATTTTGACTATGTTTACTATTCTGACCCATGAACATGGCATATCTTCCCATTTCTTTATGTCTTCTTCAATTTCTTTTAATAATGCTTATTCCTAGGTATTTTATTCTTTTAGTTGCAATTGTAAATGGGATTGCATTCTTGAATTCTCTTTCTGCTAGTTCATTGTTAGTGTATACAATTGGAACTGATTTTTTTACATTGAGTTTGTACCTTGCTACTTTACTGTAGTTATTGATTATTTCTAATACTTTTCTGATGGATTTTTTTGTTTTTTCTATATATAGAATAATGTCATCTGCAAATAGGTAAGGTTCCAATTGCTTACTTTCCAATTTGGATTGCTTTCATTTCTTTTTTCTTGCCTAATTACTCTGGCCAATACTTCCAGTACTATGCTGAATAGGACTGGCCAAGTGGGCATGCTCCCCTATCTCTGCCACTTCTTGGGGGCCTATCCATCCATCCTCAGATGTATAGCTGTGTGTGTCTTTCAAGCATCCTGTTGTGCTGTGTGGGCTTCTTCCACTCGTCACTGAATGTCCATTTATTTGTAGTTCAAAAGGCATAGAGACAAAGGGAACAGCTCACTCAGCCATGTTGCTCGATCATTCAAGATTTTCTTATCTTAGATTTTACATTCCTTATGCGTCAGATCAAAAAAATGCATTTTTAATATAATACTTAGTTGATCTAGATAATATTTGAAGATAAAACACCTGTAAGAAAAAGTCATCTATTTTGCACATGATCAAAACTAATGTTATTTGTTTATTGGTTATAACCTGCATTTGAGAATTCCTTTCAAAATGCCAGCATTAATTTCATAAGAATATATCCACATTTGTATCTCTTCTTATCTATACACTTGCATACAAATGGTTGGAACTAATTTATTAAACACTTAACAAAAACTATGTTCTTATCTTAAAGAATTTTATGATTTTAAAAAAATGGCACTTCTTTACACAGAAAGTTATGTTATGACAATTAGTTAAATGAAAGGTCAGCAAACTTTTCTGACTTGCTTTAGTCAATAGACTCAATTGAACACTTTCGTGCATCACCCATATACCGGCCTTTGGGACCAAGGTATTTATGCTCGCTTTGCCAGCACTGTTGGCTATTGGCACCTCACAATTTAATCTCTTCCAGGGAATTGCCTTGGAAAGTGACAGGGAGCTGCCTTTCCCAAGGACATACATGTCCTTTGGGATAGCACTCATCCAAACACCCGTCAGAAATGAGAGGAAAAAGCCCCAGGCTCATACCTCAATTTGAGCTATTTCTGATGGGTCATCCCAATTCCAGAGTTCCCTGTGGGTTATGCTGAGACCATTATTGGAATTGCCTGGCAGTTTTTTTCCTCACTACAATCCTGCTTCTTTCCCTCACTCCTCGCAGATGTTATTCCTGAGAGGATCCCCCGTAAACTTTGTGCATACACATCTCTGCCTCCGAGTCTCTTCACAGAGAACCCAATCCAAGATTCCTTCTATGTTGGAAGAGGAAAAGAGGAGCAGATGTGGGGGGCAGATAGCTGATCCTCAGACAGTTTTCCTTACTGGAGAAATGAGTGTAAGGAGAAATGCTCACATCTTTTTCCTTGGGCAGAACAGTTAAGTTAGAGCCAGCCACAGAGACAATAGGCAGAATTACTTTATTTCAATCCATAAGAGCAAGAATGTAAATCAGCATTCTGGAGAGAAGAAAATGTGAGTCAAATGAAGAGACTGAGGAAGTATCACATTAAAGCTTTCGCAGAAATTCTCAGTGTTCACGTGGCTGAGCATCTGGAAGGCAAAGTGTTCTGTGCTGAACACCAAGAAATATTGACATACAGGATTTCAGCATTCAAAGTAGAAATCATTTTTACCAGCCATAAGTGCCTATAATACATAAGGGCAAAGGGAAATCACCCTTGGTTTAACAAAATGCTCTATAGTTCTGAACATGCTTATAGTTTTTCTGTTAGCATTTGTTCCTCTATCGTTCGTTACGTAGTTGCAAACTCTCATAGCAGATGACACACAGTTAAGAAAAAATAATAGAACTTAAAATTTATAAAATGTTATTTCCTATTTTCTTCTTAGTGAATTTGTAAAAATACTCCTTGTGTAAATTTAATAGCAGACATCTATATGCAGCAGAAGCATAGTTTGAGAGCCTCTGGCTTAGTGTATGCAAGCTTCCAAATGAGGAAAAGCAGTGAGAAGAGTTAGAAATGCTTGGATGGATGTTTTTGGATCACGGGGAGGAAGACTTCAATTTCATGGAGTCCATCCCAATTACTGACAGGGGGATGACATATCTATAGACACACACACACAAACATAAATATATTCAAATCTCTCAACTCATTGTTTTTAACTATATTGACTAATTTTTTCACAGACATCTAAATTTATGTATATATTTGTACTGTTCAATTGTAACATCTTTATAAATCTTTGTAAGTCTTTTTAATCTTTATAAATAATTTGCAAAAAGCTTTGTTTGCCAAATAAATTATTATCCAAAGCAAGAAATGTCCCCATAGAAAATGCTGATAAGAAACCAAACAAGAAGGACAAATAGTTCAGAAAAATGATCACATTATTCTCACATTTGGCAGAAAGCTCTAAAAACTATTATTGCCATCAAACACATGTTTTGTCTTTCATTATTTTATGAAGACCAATATATATTTAGGATGAGGGTAATGGCCCTCTGAACTACATCACATGTCAGGTGAACACACTGGCAATTTAATTTATAATTTCAATGGTAGTAACAGATCATTTTTGGTAGGTGTAAGCCTGACTTAAAAAAATATATTTTCAGTATGTAATACTGTCATTTCTTAAATATTTCTTATAAAGTACTGTAAATTCTTTATAAATAAATATCTTAGCTGGTCCCCTTCTAGTGAATTACTTTTGCTATTGAAACCATCAATATATTCAGTGGCTGTGCTATTTAACAGATACTTTCCAATGAGAATATATAGCATCTATTTCTGTTTTGTTTTATCTAAATCCATCTTACTTAGAGTTTGGTTTTTGTGTGGTTTTTAACCCAATTATTTTTACCTTCAGCGAGAGTGAAGATTCAATAACTAGACCACAAAAGCAATAACCTTAGAATTAAATCATAGAAATCTTTTGTGAATTTTGAACCAAAGGACCAATTAATTACAACATGGTCTTGTATCAGTATATGTATTATATTACAAGCTTCCTTTAAAAAGGAAAGTCTCTTAGTTTTAAGTAAAGGAAATGAAAACACTCATGAAGAATTTAAATGGAGAAAATTTGCATATGGGTCGAAAGCTTCTAAAAATAACATTCTAAATGCAACCTTTGCAGAGATATTCTGTTTATCCTGCTTATTGAAGATTTATAACTTAGCAAAAAGAAAAGAAAAACATGAATATACCTAATAAATTCAGAGCAGAAACTGTTTTCCTATAACCCACACTAAACACTACAGTACTTGGATTTACTATTGGTTTCCTGTACCTTTTCTATCTGTCCTCATTTCAGAATACACGATGACTATCACACACTGAATTAAAAAAAAAAAGGAATTATTTTTGAAACTCTATTAAGAATTGTAAACTACATATTTTCTATTAACTTGTGTCTTAAATGTATAAACTCATTGTAAGTTAAGGAGCTGGGAGGGACCTCGATTCTCTGAGGATTTTGGGATTGTTCTGTGAAAGTCCTATAGAAAGATTTCTCAAATCGAGGCTAATGATATGTGGAAGCAGCATTGAGGGGCATATGTAGGGTAAACCAGGGACACAAAAAGTAAGGAATTGTGGTAGCCATAGAGACTGACAGCTCCTATGAAGGGGAGAATGATCCTTTGCCTCCTATCTGAATTATTTCTCTTCCTGAAAAGACTTATTGACAATTTAATAGGGATCAACATAATCTTAAGAGATCACATAAAGCGTAGTTACATTATTCTTTGGAGATTACTTAAAAAAATTATATACAATTAATTTGCCACTGCTATTTTGTTTTATGCTAATTAAATACCAAGACACTTCCTCTGTATGAGATTAGACTATCAGCATTAGTTCAACTCCATTCTGGAAGACTGCAATAGGGTGTTTATTACTTATGTAAATTTGGTTAATTACACACCAACTCAGTTATCTTATTTATTGCATTTCAATTAGTATCCTTTTAATACTGACTAACTCTTTAATTAACTCACAAGAATAAGAGGTGTCTTGTTAAATGTAAATTAAATAGATTTAAATAGACAGTAGATTGCAAATGGTAGATTTACTGCTAATGCTATAGAAAACTGTTGCTCTAAGTACTAAATGTACTTGATACCATCTGCCTTCATCTCTAGGCAAGAAGAAAATGACATTTTCCTTTGAATTTTTTTTAGCCCAAAGATAAGACCAAGGCAAAACCAAAGTATGGCAGCTTTTTGTTTTGTTCTGTTTCTGCAAGAATGGGTTAAATGTAATGACAAGTTTTGTCTTATTATCAATGAAAAATTCTAACAATACAGAGAAATATAAATAAAATCTTTCTTGAGTGTGGAATTACTTCTGAAATGAATGTTGAAAGGTTTAGAAACAATCCATGATCACTGATTTATCTGTCCAGGGTAGAAGGGCACAAACTATTACAGCTCTTCCCTAAGTGGTCCCTTCCGACCTAGCAAGGAAATTAATTTGCAGGGCACCACTGTGTGGAAACAACCATGACTACAGGGGAGCCTGAATGTCAACAGGCTCACACTGTAACCCAGTTTTGTTAGCATAAATGTTTCTGCTTTAGCCAGTTTATTTCTCCGAGGTGAAATAAAGCCTTTGCTAAGAGGAGAATCTATTCTCATTTAATATCAAGTTTTATTCTTTGCTAAGGGAGTTCAAGTGCATTTCTGGATCCTGTTATTTATGTTTTGGGACCAGCAGAGTCTATCACTGTAAACACTGGAAATAGATGGAATGGTTTAGTACATATATTCTCTGCTCTATTCTCCACACTTGGGCTATGGAAGAGTTTAACATGAAAGAATAATGTTTTAAAATATGTTGGGCCAACTTTGGGGGTACATCTTATTTTAACAGAATAACACAATATAAACTTATATTGCCATAAATCCCTGAAATTGTAAATGGAATTATTAGCCTTTACTCTTGATAGGACCTTCTTTTGTGGACTCCAAACACTTGGAGAACTTCTTTAGTACAGAATCATTGAGTAGATGGCAAAAATGATTTTATTGTTAATAATCTCTGTGATAAATGCATTTTAAATGTCTTACTGTATTAATTACATTGAATTTAGCTCATCAAATCACTTACGATTAAAAAAAAAAAACACAAAATCTCAAGTGTTATTTTTTCCCCCTGTTCAGAATGAACCACTTATTTTAAAGAAGATTCTCTACTGAGAGGGTGATGCATGACTAGAGACAAATTTTACCTAATAATTCATTTTTTGATTTTTTTTAACTTGCAATTTTTGAGAACACAATTAGAATAATGGTTCTTGAAAGTTTTCTGATTTATATCATGCTATACTAAGCGGATTTTTTAAAGAACATGTTTATGATGGATTACTTTCCGAAAGTTTTTTGACCTGAATTAAATCTCTGAAGTTTGAATACCATGACTGCCATTATAATGAAAGAGGGACTTCCTTAATTTATGTAGTCACAAGTCTGCTGGAAAGGAAGAAAGTAAGTTGCATTGCCTTGTTCAGCTCAGTGTAAGATGAAGAATAGGAGCTGAGTGATCAGGAAAAATTAATAGACAGTCAATAACTGATAATCCTTTATATAACCCTTTTAAGAAAACAGGGAACAAATGTATTATATATTTTACAAAGTTATGTAGCTGTTGTTCATGTTATCTTTTCAGGGTCGGAGAAAAAGTAGCACAGAAAGTTATAAAACTACAGAAATCTCTCATGTTGATGCATATGCATAAATGCTTGCTTCAGCTAAGCCACCTTAATTTGTAAATAAAGTTTTGTAAATTTGTAAAATTGTAAATTACAATTTGTAAATTAGTAAGAGTTTAAAACTCTTGCTAAATAGCTGTTTCCCAGCTGTTGAAACTTACTTGATCAAATGAGAATGAGATAGTGGATTTAATAAGAAATTTAATAAGCCACCTTTCCTTTCCATTCCCTCCAGTAGAATTTCAGTGTTCCTTTGAGAGCAACTGCTCTTGCTTTCTTAATTTAGTAATCCTGAGAATAGAAATGAGGGAGAAATCTGGCTGAATATCTGCTATCTTATTGCTTACCATCCATCGATTCACCTGCTTTGGTGAATAGGTGGGTTTCTTTCTCCTTCTAAAGCTGTGAGCTCTACATGTTGATGTGGATAAACTTCTAAGATGGAAGGAAAAGAGGATGCTGGACACTCACACTGCATGATGGAGATGATTACAGTGGTAAAGAAGGCATCTTGTGGAAAATGATTTTGTTAAAACATATTTTACAAACACAAATATTGCTATCTCCATCCCTAGTAATCAGGGCAGTACAACCCACAGGACAGATCACTAGCGTAAATTTAAAATATCTGCTATTTTCTGAGTTTGCCATTTGATTCTACACACATCAAGAGGACCTGATGTGGGCGTCAATTTTTCCAACTACTTCCATGAAGTAGATAACTACCAACCAAAGATTTATAGGTAACAGTTAGAAAACATTTTTGATATATTTTATCACGGTTGTCCTTTTCTGCCCATAATATTTATCAACATTTATTTAGCTAGTACACATGATTCATTTTTCTGTTAGTCTCCATGGAGACAACAAGCGACAAAGGTCATGGCTCCACAAAGCATTTCCTCAGGTAATTGCTCAATTTTCATAGCTCTCAAGCTGTTACTAGTGAATGGTTAGGTTATGTCCCCTTAGGCTATCTATCATAGATGTTTGCTAACTCATCCATTTCAAAATGACCTTAGAGAAGCTTCAGAAATTGGACGCTATTGAAACTTCTGTAGGTTCACTGGTTCATATATGAGTGAAATAGAACAAGGGAATTTCTTTAGCATATTATTTCATATGGAAATAAAAATAATAGTCTTAATGATTAGGCCCATTTACTATTTATTTCAGCAAATAATCACCTGTAGAAATTGATTATATTCCACTAACTCAGTGTAGCATAAATAACACATGGATTTCTTTTAGTGGGAAATGGGTCATGCAGTTAGTTTTGACAAAGAGCGATAGAGAGATCCAAAAAAAAAATTTTTTCATCTCTACAAGTGATTATTATGACATGTTCATCTATATTAATACATTTTTATATATGAACATTCAGGTCGTAATTCCTAATTTACTTTCATGAATGTAAAATGTTCTAGACTTTAACTGGGACATTTGTTTATGGAGAATAAACTGTGAAGCCTTTCTGTTCAGTCTAGTCTATCTCTGGACTTTCTTTACCCTAACGCATGACTAAAATGAGAAATAGTCACTGGTTGCTTCTCAAGATCAGAAAGAGCTTTCATTAGTAGTTAAATCAATTAGTGATTAACTGATGACTTTTCATTAAGAAGTTACTTTAGGAGGTCAGTAGAAAAATAATATACAGTCATGAGTCACTTATCAACAGAGATACATTCTGAGAAATGTGTTAGGCGATTGCATCATTGTGCGAACATCATAAAGTGTACTTACATGCACTGAGATGGTAGAGGCTACCACACCTAGGCTATATGGTAGAGCCTATGGCTTCTAGGCTACAAACCTCTACACTGCCACTCTAGTGAATACTGTAGGTAGTTGTTACACAATCGTAAGTATTTGCGTATCTAAACATATCTAGACATAAAAAAATAGTAAAAACATGATATAAAAGATACAAAATAGTACATCTTTATAGAGCACCTACCGTGATTGGAGCTTGCAGGACTGAAAGTTGCTCTGGGTGAGTCAACAAGAGGCGAGAGAATGTGAAGGCCCAGGACATTACTGTACACTACCGTAGACTTTATAAACACTGTACCCTTAGGTACACTAAATTTATAAAAAAGATATTTTTGTTTCTTCAGTAATAAATTAACCTTAGCTTACTATAACTTTATAAACTTTTTAACTTTTTGACTCTTGTAATAACGGTTGCCTTAAAACACAAGCACATTGTACAGCTGTACAAAAATATTTTCTTTATGTCCTTATTCTATAAGGTTTCTATTTTAATTTTTTTTTTTACTTTTTAAATTCTTTTTGTTAAAAATGAAGAGACAAACACCACATATTAGCTTAGGCCTACACAGGGCCAGTATCATCAATATCACTGCCTCCCTCCTGCGCATCCTGACCACCTGGAACGTCTTCAGGGGCAGTAACATACAGGGAGCTTTTATCAGCGTCTCCAAGAACATGTGAGAAATGCGTTGCACTACGACTATTACGAAGCTACAGTGTCACTAGGCGATGGGAATTTTTCAACTCCATTATAATCTTATGGGATCATCCATATATACGTCCGTCATCCACCAAAATATTGTTATGTGGCACATGATCGTATAGAACAACCTCTTTTGTTTGAAAATAAGGTTATGCTGGAAAAAAATAATTATGATGAGGGTGCATTTGAACATTTCCTTCACACTATGAGACTTGCTGCAAAATAACTAGCCTCTATGAGCCCTAATTAATTATTTCTTGTGTATACCAGTGTTTACACTTAAAACTACTTAGTTAGGAAATAGTCCTTTTTAATTGAGAAATTGACTCTTTAATGTCACATAAACTGAATTCTTAACACCCAACAAATCAACCTGCTCCTTTAACTATTCCCAATCCAACTTATATTAGCATAATAAAATGTGCTACAAGCGCAGTAAATGAACAAAAGGTATTTGTCACATTTGGATGAAATGCTTTCACTAAGAAATTTTGATGCACTTTGATACAATTAAAGTGTTTTTCCTTCAAGTAATTCTTTTTACTAGAGGCTTATCTTTACAATTTTGTGGAATTTTTCTTTAAATTTAGCAGTGTAAACCATTTATCTTTAAACAAACTTTGTGAAGTAAAACAAAGAAGTTACAAAAGATCTGAAAGTGAAGATCAGAATTACATTTATCTCCAAGAAAAATCTTTCTAACTTTATTTGTTCCTGAAATTTCAATTAATAGTTTCAGGATGCACATACTGTTATACTGCTTTCCTTTGCTTTTTATTAATTTAAGAGTTGTATTCTAATTTTATTCTAAATTCTCTTAATTTTAAAGTAAAAAAACAAGTTTTTCTTCACAGTTGATTAATTATTAGACAAATTATATTAGTGAATCTGCATGACACAAAAAAGCTACGCATTAGCATTAATTTTCCCACAATAAGGAAGTCTGTCAGGAGACTATTCACCTTCAACGTCTGTAACCCTGGCAAGAGAAAATCATCTACTTTCAAATTAAATTTAACCTTTCAGAGCATTAATTATTTAGGCAACAATTTCCTTTCTGAGTATTCAAGTACGGTATTGCTCACATGCTTTGACTTTTGTGACAATGAATAATTATGAAATGGAGGCTGAAAGACTGAAATCCTCCTGGTTGAACTGGTTTTAGTGAGTTTCTATTTTAGTCCTTTTAGCTACATGGCACTAAAATCAGTCATATTTTCGATGTTAGAAATTTCTAATTAAATGATTTTTTTGCGTGAAAACTATAATCATAATTATATCTGAAGTGTTCATCTGTATTTAATACTTTTTTTTACACATGAGGTAATCAAATTAAAACAGTCAACTGTAAAGTTCAAATGTGAAGAAAAGTATAATAGCTTTTATGAAGTAAGCTATTACTGTCATTTTCTTTAGAATTCTTGTGGTTTGCTCAATTTACTAAGGTTAATTTTCTTATTCTCACACAGCGGAATGACTTTGGTGAAAAAGAATGAGAAACAATAATTTACTGTCTAAATTACAAAGTCCTGGATCTCAACTAATCCCCATTCTAAGGCCTTATCCCCAGATTCTGGGTAGATCATTTTGGGGAGGCAATCAAGCACTGGTACTCAAAAGCTCCCAGGAGAGTCTAACAGTCAGTTATTTAAGTTCCTTTAAGACAGGGTCTTCAGCCTTGTTGCACTTTGGACATATCTGAGAAACACTGAAAAATATAGATGCCTGGGTTCTATGTCTAGATATTATAATTTAATTGTGCCGAGCTGTGGTCTGATCATCAAGGTTTTTAAAGTTCCATTAGATGATTCCATGGACTGAAATGGCCACCCGCATCAGTCACCAGCAAATTCTAGCACACTCTTTGTGTTCGTGGTCCAGATGTGAGCCAATTGTACCAAACCACTGTTGCTACTGCATTTAGACCTTACTGCTCAGTTTTTTCTTGGCATCACCTCATGCCTTCTGCCTTATCATCACATATTTATGTTGGCACCTCTCGAGTGTGATTCATGTTCTCCCTTTGAAATCTTTGGGAAACATCCTACCCTCTAGCATAGGCTGAGTCTCCCTTTCATGTGACCCTTGCCTCGCACATGGCTGCATAGGTAGGACTCCAATCAGATTCTGCATTTTCCCGCCAAACATGAACAGGACAAAATAAAGCCCGCTCCCAAATCATGAAAACTCAGTGTGGCAGGCTTGGGACCAGGATAGGGAACTTCTATGTCAACTCAACTCCCCAAGAATCCCTGAACTGATATAAACTCCTAAACCAGTCTTTCATTAATTCTTCAGCTAAACTTGACAAACATATCCACGCATTCCTGTAGACACAATCCTTTACTTTCCAGTTCTGTAGCCTCCACTGCTCTGGGGAAGAAATTACTTAAGTTGCTCCTGTATTCTCCAGTCTCTCCAGGTATTTCCTTCTATTCTTCATCAACTTTCTGTATTAATCCCAGCATCTATAATTGACATTTTGTTCCTTTTATTCACAGATATAAATTTCACCAAGTAGCTGGAATAACTTTTTTATTTGTTTACTTAAACAATACATTACTAAGTTGCTTTTAGTTTTTGTTGTTTTCAACTTTTTCTCCTGTTACATTCAGCAGTTACAGTTGAGGATCCTGAAATTTACTTTCATTAAAGCTTCAAAACCTAATTTCTGAAATACACTATAGAATAGCATATTTACAATTGAACTGCAAGGGAGTCATTCAACAACTGAATTACTCATCATGTAAGCTTTGTAGGTTCATGCTGAATATAAAATTCTTTGAAAGGCTGAATTGAATTATACAGCTCTAGATTATAGTCTGTCTCCTTCAATTGCCTTCAGAGAATGTGAAATTATTAACTCCACCTGGAGTCCTAACAAGCTGAGGAAGTAATTCAGTCTTTATAGTGAAAAACTATTAATGAGGTGATTTTTATTATTTTGTTAAAAATGAAAAGAATAAATCCTCACTTCTGGATTATAGAGAAAGACATTTTTTTGTTTTTTACATAAGACCATACACTAAACAGTAAGTTCCAGGCTATTTATACTTTTCATGTTCCCCATTAATGAATAAATAAAAAGGAGAGGAGGCGCTTGATAATTCATTAAAAAAAAGTCTAAGATGGTTGCCTTTCTGTAAACAACTGGACCAATATATTGAAAGCTGTATCAAAATTTAAAATGTGTTTTTCTATGAAATTGCAATGAGTGAAATATCATCTTGACCGTATAATAGTCAATCTCTTTCTGCATATAAATTTTGCCAATATTTAAATTCCAAATTATTCAAATAACTGCAATTTGAAAGAGACTACAGTCATGTAAAGCCAACTTTATAAATAATTTGGTGACTAACAAAGACAAAAATAGTTAATACACAATGAAACTGCACATTATATTAGGTATTTCTATAGTCCCTATTATTGTATAATTGTACAGTAACTCAATTAGATACCTCTGAAGTAGTTTTAAGGGAGGTAAAGCCACATAGCTTTAAACAGTAGTGTCCTGCTAAATGGAAAACAGGATCTCCATAAAAATATATACATATGTGTGCATATACATATGTTTATTATAAATTTTACAGATGAAAACATTGTATAACACACAATATACAAATAATAAAATATGCGGTACTCTTTATTCTAAATTCCATATGGCCAGTTGATTCTCCCAATATGCTTTCGCTGATATTTGCTAAGCTCTTATATCCTCAGCCACTATGGTTGCAAGTGATTAATGAAGGTAATTCTGACAAATGTTGGTGGTTATTTTTGTTTACCTTAATGAGCAAGATGAAAGTGAAACAGAGAAGATATGCACTGGAACTTCACTCTTTTATCAGTAATGTTAGGGACTTCTTTGTTGAATTGAATAATAGTTTTTCAAATAATGGAAGAATAATTTCTCATTCTTTTGTGCTATTCACAATACTATGACCAAAGTCACATCACACTTTTAAATTCCAACTGCATCATTAACATTTTTCCCATTGTTTTCTGAAGTCTAGACCAAGATTTTGCAAACTTTTTCTTAAAGGATCCAATAGTATATAATTCAGGCTTCCCTGGCGAATGGCTTCGTTGTAACTACTCAGTTCTGTCAGAGCATAAAGCAGCCAGCTGTGGCTATGTTCCAATAACTCTTTATTTATAAAAACAGGCAGCTGACCCACAGGTATTCTACTGACACCTGATTAGATGACGAATAACTCAAGTTATGATTTGTAGAATTTGCTGATTTCAGTGTTTTCAATACTCTCACCATGGCTGATTTCAAGCTACCAAAGTGATTTCTCTGAAAGAGGATTTGGGAAGAGATGCTCAGTAGCAGAATGTCATATTGTATTTTAAACATACATACAGATACAAAAGGTGCAGAGCATGGAAAATGGCAAACTGTAGTAACATAATCAGGAAATAAGTTTTGAGTATTTATTACCTTTGCTTTCATTAAAATTTATTTAAATATATATTTTACTAACAATCAGCTTGTACTTGTACAATTCCTGAAAGTGTAATAATCTTCTCTGTGAGTCAATATGAACCAGCTCCAGAAACCAATGGTTTTAGATTTTATAATAATTTGAAAAGCAAGTGTTTAAGTAGTCCAATCTCTATAAACAATTATGAATATTTCTTAGACATTGTCCTTAAGATTTTTGACAGTGCCTCTGCTCACTAGTTGACTAGTTGACTTTCTACAGCTTCTACGTAAAAAACAATTATTAGTGTTAGCTGCACTAATAATATCAGTAGATGTAGAGATTACTCTGAAGAAAAACAAAAAACAGATGCAGGAAAATAGAATCAAACATTAAACATGTATGGATTATGATTGCTATGCCCTTCCAAACTGAAAGACAACTGTAGAGAAAGAGCACTGATTCTGAACGAATATTCTCTTGAGTTGTATTTTCAGTTTTCCAATTGATAAAATAGGAGTCCTTTTACCTTTTGACACCTACTCCATTCACAAGGTAAGGATCTCAAAGCCTTGTCATTTGCCTTTCTCACAAGAATATTATAAGAATAAGCTTAGCTTATAGTATGCTTAGCTATTAGTGGAAAGACATTTTGCTAAAAACAAAGTGACTTTTAAACTCCATATACACTATGACCTAATATTAACTAAACAGTGGCACTGAATAGGCCAGTTGGTTATTGTGAATACACACCAGGTCTGTCACATCCTGACCTTTGCTGGCAATTCTACTGACTCTACCCTAGTCTCTTAATGCCATCTCTCTGAGTACAACCTTATGTGACAGTAAACATTGTTTGACAGAGGGTCCAGCAGGCAAGTTGCATGATCTTTGACTCCTATATGCTAAACTTTGCCTTAGATAATCCTTCATAAACTGACCTTTTAGATTAACTTTGTAACTTTGACTTTACAGTACAAATATAAATGTGCCAATGGTCTGAGGTAGGATAATATTCAGTCCACATGTGTGAGGAAATGAAAGGATAAACACAAAGCCCTATGTTTGCTAGCTGAAGAAGAAAAACTACAGTCAGCTACGAGCATTTGTGAAATGATCTCCAGCTTATTTGAAAATGAATCTATGAAAACCTATAAGGCAAATGATATTCAATTTTCAGAAGTGAAGTACTTGGCAGATAAGACTTTACTAAGAAAAAGAGCTGAAACATTCTAGCTTCTAAATAATTTTGAATCAGCTTCTATGTTCAGTGATTTATGGAACAATTCCCTCAGTTCCAAATTCTTGTAAATTTCCCGGGAGAAAATGAAAAAGCAAAGCAGAGAGCCTGGAAGGAATTAAGAGAACTCCAAGAAGAAAATATGCATGCAAGCATTTCTTTTTAACATTGTTCCTTGTTTTAGTCTTTAGACCCCTGCTAGAAAAGCCTCTCCTGTAATCTGTTTTATAATGAATTTCCTCTACCACCATTGCCAATCCAAGAAGGAAATTACTCTTTGAAGGAGAATTAATAGATTAGTAGCATCAATAAAGTAGTTCCATTTAATAAAAAGTAAAATTTTATAATATACTGAGGAATGGGGAGTACTTTCAAAATGTCCTCTGAGAAGCTTGCATAAATTCAATCTACTTTGATAAGGTTGATATCCTGAAACAGATTTTTAACTTTTTCATACATTTGCAAGAAAGCAAGTAAATTCTAAGGGCTTCTAAGGTATATGCTGATTGGCAAATACCTGTAAGTGAAAAGTTGCAGTCCGTATTTGGTTGTTGTGAAAGCAACAGCAGCTATGTTCATGAAACATCTATTTTTTTTTAAGATTTTATGTTTTTCCTTTTTCTCCCCAAAGCCCCCCAGTACATAGTTGTATATTCTTCGTTGTGGGTCCTTCTAGTTGTGGCATGTGGGACACTGCCTCAGCATGGTTTGATGAGCAGTGCCATGTCCACGCCCAGGATTCGAACCAAGGAAACACTGGGCCGCCTGCAGCGGAGCGCGTGAACTTAACCACTCGACCACGTGGCCAGCCCCATGAAACATCTATTTTTTTTTTTTTAAGATTTTATTTTTTCCTTTTTCTCCCCAAAGCCCCCCGGTACATAGTTGTGTATTCTTCGTTGTGGGTTCTTCTAGTTGTGGCATGTGGGACGCTGCCTCAGCGTGGTCTGATGAGCAGTGCCATGTCCGCGCCCAGGATTCGAACTAACGAAACACTGGGCCGCCTGCTGCGGAGTGCGCGAACTTAACCACTCGGCCACGGGGCCAGCCCCTGAAACATCTATTTTTAATAAAGGTCTAGAATAATGTTGTAGCTGCCTTTCTGTCACCTAGAAAATGAGATTCTGGTAGAAGTGAATGGTAAATGTCATAGGGCATTAGACTGAAACAGTTCTTAACCATTTTTCTTGGAGTAAATTTACATCACCTCTTTATCATTGATAACAAAACAAAACTGCTTAATCATGTTATTGTTTGAAATAAAGTTTTTATCTTTCATAGAACTTCCACAAAACTTGAATCTAAAAGTGTTTATTGGTGGTTCTGTCTTCATCCATTTGGGCTGCTATAACAAAATATCACAGACTGAGTGGCTTATAAATAACAGAAATTTCTCATATTTCTGCAGGCTGAAAAGTCCAAGGTCAAGGCACCAGTATTGTCACATTTTGGTGCTGGCCCTCTTCCTGGTTCATAGCCAGAGCCTTTTTGTTGTGTCCTCACATGGTGGAAGGGACTAGGGATCACTATGGAGCATCTTTTAAAAGGCACTAATCCTACTAGTGAGATTTTCACCTTCATGACTTAAGGATTTCCCAAAGGCCCCTTCTCCTAATATCACCTTTGAGTGTTAGGATTTCAGCATACAGATATTAGGGAAACACAAATATTCAGACCACACCATGTTCCATAAAATATAAGTATATGGCATTTCATTCTTGATTCTTCAAATTAAAAATATTTTTACCTCTGGATGGATGCCCTTCCTATGTTTCCATGGAGAAGGTTCCTGGTAGTGTAGGTGAGTGGATACTGCATAAAGCAGTCTGGTTACATGCCATTTCCCTCCATCCTAGATCTTTTTCCAGGCTATAGTCTGGGGAGAATTATTATTGCAGCAGCTGCATATGTGCAAAGATGTTCTCAAAGTTGTTCTTTCCAGGTTGAATAAAAACATCACAGCAGTAGGACACTATACACTTGAATGAGAGGACTGATTCTTCATTTAACCTGGATAAACTCAATTAATTTAGGAAATCTTGGATGGTTTTATGATATCTCTTATTTTTGGGCCTCTAGGAGAGATTTTGTGTGTGTGTATGTATTGTGTCTGTCTGAAATAGGGCATAGGTTTATACAGTATTATTTCATCTAAAGAGGCAAAATAATTTATTTGTATTGCTATTCTGAATGTATATTGGTTCTCTTATATTGCCTTTATGCTTTAAATGGCAAATTATCATTATAACTAACTACCTGGTAGGCAATTATTTGATGTCTCTCAATATAGCTCAATAGGATCATATTGATAATGAGACCTGATTAGGTCAATATTTTCTGGGACGAGTAGCATTGTCTTCCCTCCATATCTACATATTCTAGTCACTCCCTCAAATCTACATGGTAATGGTAAGAGTGATGATAAATAATGAATTTTTGCCACATACTCAACATTTATATTTAGTTGCTCTTTATCGTACTCTACATTGATATTTTCTTAGGATAGTAAAAACAAATGAAATACTAATGCCAAAGCCATACCACAGGTGAACTGAGGCAAAAGCTCTGATGGAAGGGTCCAGACATCTGCATTTCTTAAATCCTCCACAGATGGTTATAATATATAACCAGTGTTGAAAATTACTGTGCGGACCCTATCAATAGCTGCTTTATGTACATGTAACAAATAGCATGCAACATAAAATACGGGTATTTTCATAAGTGAATGGATTAAGATTTCAGCTTAAAAGTGTATAATGTAATATTTCTGGCAACAGTATCAACGATTATGAAATGCTGTTTTATTTTTCCAATGTTGCTTCTTAATTATATTATGTGGATACAAAAGTACAAACGTTTTCCAGAAGTTCCACAAACCAACTTGGTTCCTAAGGCAGAACTGGCTAACTTTCTACCAAATATGTGTGTTCAATTCTACACTGCAGAATTGTTGCTGAGAAATGGATGCTCAGTCAGGGACTACATTTCCAAGCTCCCTTCCCTTCCTTACCACTTTGAAGCTGAAAGGAGTTACCTGACTAGTTTCTACCAATGTAATGTAAGTGAAAGTAATATGTATCAGTTCTAGCACAGAGTTGTTAAACAAGGAGAGTACCTTCTGTACTTCCTCTTTTCCCTGCTGTGGCCAGATGCAGAGGTTCTAAATGATTGAGGCCTCACAAGATGGAAGGAATGTGGATCCCTAAATCACCGCTAAGAAGATAGCCACAGGGAACTAGGCAGCAGCAGTGGTAGTGGGGCTCATGACCCTAGTCCCTCCTGCCACAGTGGTTCCTGCACCTCTGCCCCCCTCCATCAATGATAGTGGCACCTGTGAACTTGACAACTCCAGGTACAACAGAGGCATCTGTGACTCAGTCTCCACCCCCCACCACAGGAGTGGTGTCACGACCCAGACAACCCACACAACAGACGTGGCCACCATACTGTGCCCCCAGTGGTAACACCAGTGACTGCAGTGACACCAGTGACAAGGCACCAGTGACCCCCAAGGCAGAAGCAGTAGAAGATAGAAGCAGTAGAGAATAGAAAGTGCTAATTCTCAAATATAGCCAGAGGCAGCTCAGGTAAGAGAAATCAAAAACTTGTGCTAAGGCATCACCTACTGAAAAATAAAAGAAAGGCCTCTAATTGAAATACCTGTTAAACTTTTAGAATCAAAGTAAACATAGTTTTACCTAAATAAGAAGGGTGTTCACACTTCACATTCATGGCAGAGGAACAACTCAGCAAGTACATTAAAAAAACATGGTACTATGGTACCACAAAATGACAATTCTTCAGAAACCAAACTTAAAGTCATGGAAGATTGTGATCTAACTGATAGAAATCAAAATAGCTGTCATGAAGAACCTCAGTGAGCTACAAGAAAACACAGAAAGGCAATTCAATGAGCTCAGGAATAAAAATTAATGAACAGAAGGAATACCTTACCAAAGAGACTGAAATTCTAAAAAAGAACCAAACAAATTCTGAAGCTGAATAACTCAATAAATGAGATGAATAATGCTTTATAAATTATTGGAAATGGAGCAAACCATATGGAAGAGAGAGTTAGTGAGCTTGAAGATAGAAATATAGAAATAATTCAAGTAGAAGAAGAGAAAGAACTAAGATTTTTTAAAATAGAGAAACTACAAGAACTATCTGACTCCATGAGAAAAGGCAACATAAGGATAATGGGTATCTCAGGAGATGAGAGAGAAAGGGAGTAGAGAGCTTGTTTAAAGATATAATAGCTGATAAATTCCCAAACCTGGGGAAAGAACTGAATATACAAGTCAGCAAAGCTAATAGAACATCTAATTATCTCAATGCAAAAAGACATTCCCTAAGACATATTATATTAAAACTGTCAAAAGGCAATGATAAAGGAAAATTATAAAGGCATCATGGAAAAAAAAGACAGTAACCTACCAAGGAACCCCCATTAGGCAATTAGCAGATACTCTACAGGCCAGGAGAGAGTGGAATGACATCCTTGAAATATTGAAAGATAAAAACTGTCAGCCAAGAATAATCTATCTGGCAAAATTATCCTTCAGATGTGAAGGAGAAATAAAGGCTTTCCCAGGCAAACAAAAGCTGAGAGAATACATTACCACTAGACCTGCCTTACAAGAAATGTTGTAAGGAGCTCTTCTACCTGAAACAGAAAAGCAAAAGTACACAAGACTTTGACTAAGGTGATAAATAGAAATCAGAAAATTGCAAGTCTATATTAGAACAGGTTGTTAAACAATTATAGCAAAGACTAAAGGGGAAAAAAAACAAAAATAACTATCACTACTTAAATTTAGTAATGAATTCACAGTATAAAAAGGGATAATTTTCAGACAAAAAAAGGAAGAGGGAAAGGACAAAATCTGTATAGGTTAAGGAATTTAAGATGCTATCAGCAGAAAAAGGACTATTTTATCTTTGAGATGTTTTATACAAACCTCATGGTAACCATTAAATAAAACCCAGGGCAGATACAGGAAACATAAAAAGAGGAAAATGTGAACATCATCACAGAAAACCATTAAACTAAAATGGCTGAGGAAACACACACACAAAAGAAACAATGGAGACAAAGAGGCACCAGAAAACAAGAGATAAAAATGGCAGTACTAAGATCTTGTATATCAATAATCACCTTAAATGTAAATGGATTGAACTCGCCAATCAAAAAATGTGGAGTGGTTTGATGGATTAAAAAACAAGGCACAACTATATGTTGCCTCCAGGAGACACATCTAAGCTCTAAAGATGAACATAAATTCAAAGTGAAGAGATAGAAGATGACACTTCAAGCAAATGACAGCCAAAAGAAAGCAGGTGTAGCCATACTTACATCAGACAAAATAAACCTCAAGCCAAGAAAAGTAACAAGAGACAAAGATGAATATTATATAATGAGAGAAGGGACAATCCATCAAGAAGACATAACATTAATTAATATATATGCACCTAACACAGGAGCACCAAATTATATAAAGCAATTAATAACAGACCTAAAGAGAGAAATTGACAGCAAGACCATAATAGTAGGGGACCTCAAAACCCCACTTACATCAATGGATAGATCATCCAGACAGAAAGGCAACAACAAAACATACCCTTTCATTGAAACATTAGACTAGATGGACTTAATAGTTAAATACAGAACATTCCATTCAAAAGCAGCAGTATACACATTGGTCTAAAGTGCACGTGAAACATTCTCAAAGATGGACCATATCTTGGGACACAAAACAAGTCTCAATAAATCTAAGAAGATTAAAATCATATCAAGCATCTTTTTCGAACACAACAGTATAAAACTAGAAATCAACTGCAAGAAGAGAGCTGGAAAAATCACAAATATGTGGAGACTAAACAACATGATACTGAACTATTGATTCAATAAAAAATCAAAGGAGAAATAAAAAATACTTGAATACAAATGAAAATGAAAATACAACATACCAAAATCTATGGGATGCAGCAAAAGTGGTACTAAGAGGTAAATTTATAGTAATACAGGCCTAACACAAGAAATAAGAAAAATCTCAAATAAATGATCTAACCTTACACCGAAAAGAACTAGAAAAAGAAGAAACAAAGTGCAAAGTCAGTAGAAGGAAGGAAATAATTAAAATCAGAGCAGAAATAGAGATTAAAAAGACAATAGGAAATATCAAAGAAACTAAGAGATAGTTCTTTGAAAAGATAAACAAAATTGGTAAACCTTTAGCTAGACTAAGAAAAAAAGAGAGACAGTTTAAATAAATCAGAAATGAAGGGGAGAAGTTACAATAACACAGAAATACAAAGGATTATAAGAGGCATCTATGAACAGCTATACACTAACAAGTTAGGTAACCTAGAAGAAATGGATAAATTCTTAGAATCATACAATCTTCCAAGACTGAATCATGAGGAAACAGAAAATCTGAATAGACATCACTAGCAAGGTGACTGAAATATTAATCAAAAACTTCCCCAAAATAAAAGTCCAGGAACAGATGGCTTCACCAGTAAATTCTACCAAATGTTCAAGTAAGATTTAGTACCTATCCTCAAACTCTCCCAAAAAATTGAAGGGCAGGGAATTCTAACTTCCTAACTCATTTTATGAGGCCAACAATACCTTGATACCAAAACCAGACAAGGATAACAAAAAAAAGAAAATTATAGGCCACTACCTCTGATGAACATAGATGAAAAAAATCCTCAATGAAATATATTGGCAAAATGAATACATTAAAAGGATCATGCACCATGATAAAGTGGGATTCATTCTAGGGATGCAAGGATGGTTCAATATCCTCAAAATCAATCAAGGTGATGCACCACATTAACAAATGAAGGATAAAAACCATACATCATCTCAACAGATGCAGAAAAAGCATTTCACAAGATTCAACATCCATTTACGATAAGCACTCTCAATAAAAGGGGTATAGAAGGAAAGTATCTCAACATAATAAAGGCCATATATGGCAAACCCACAGCTAACATCATACTCAAAGGTCAAAATCTGAAAGATATTTCTCTAAGATCAGGAACGAGGTTGTCCATTCTTGGCACTCTTATCAAGCTAGTATTGGAAGTCCCAGCCAGAGCAATTAGGCAGGAAAAAGAAATAAAAACATCAAAATTGGAAAGAAGTAAAACTGTTACTATTTGCAGATGAGATAAACATATATAGAAAACCCTAAAGACTCCACCAGAGAACTGGATGCATATCTCATTTTGTTGTGCTTTGCTTGTTGTGTTTTTCATAAAGTGAAGATTTGTGAAGCAGCAAGTGCTGATACAGAAGCTTCAGAGAGTTATCCAGAAGATCTACCTAAGATAACTTACGAGGGGGCTACAGTAAACTACAGATTTTCACTGTAGATAAAACAGCCTTATATTGAAAGAAGATGCCATATTGGATTTGCAGAGCTAGAGAGAAGTCAATGCCTGGCTTCAAAGCTTCAGAGGACAGGCTGATTCTCTTTTAGTGATTAATGCAGCTGGTGACTTTAAGTTGAAACCAACACTCATTTACCATTCTGAAAATCCTAGGGTCTTTAAGAATTATGCTAAATCTCTTCTGCTTGTGCTCTATAGATGGAACAACAAAGCCTGGATGACAGCACATGTCTTTACAACATGGTTTACTGAATATTTTAAGCCCACTGTTAAGACCTACTGATCAGAAAAAAAGCATTTCTTTCAAAATGTTACTGCTCATTGACAATGCACCTGGTCACCCAAGAGCTCTGTTGAACATATACAAGGAGATTAATGTTATTTTCATGCCTGCTAACACAATATCCATTCTGGAACCCATGGACCAAGGAGTAATTTTGACTTTCAAGTTTTATTATTTAAGAAATACATTTTGGAGGCCAGCCTGGTGGCATAGTAGTTAAGTTCATGCACCCAACTTCGGTAGCCTGGGGTTTGCAGGTTTTGATCTTGGGCCTGGACCTATATGCTGCTCACAAAGCCATGTTGTGGCAGGGTTCCACATACAAAATAGAGGAAAATTGGCACACATGTTAGCTCAGTGACAATCTTCCTCAAGCAAAAAGAGGAAGGTTGGTAACTGGTGTTAGCTCAGGGCCAATCTTCTTCACAAAAAAAAGAAAGAAAAAACATTTTGTAAGGCTAAAGCTGCCATAGATGATGATTCCTCTGATGGATCTGGACAAAGTAAGTTGAAAACCTTCTGGAAAGGATTCACCATTCTAGATGCCATGAAGAACATTGGTGATTCATGGGAAGAGGTCAAAATATCAATATTAACAAGAGTTTGGAAGAAGTTGATTCCAATCCACATGGATGACTTTGAGGGGTTCAAGACTTCAGTGGAGGAAGTAACTTCAGATGTGGTAGAAATAGTAAGAGACTAGAATCAGAAGTGGAGCCTTAAGATGTGACTGAATGTTGCAATCTCATGATCAAATATTAACATATGAGGAATTGCTTCTCATGGATGAGCAAAAAGAGTAGTTTCTTGAGACGGAAACTACTCTTAGTGAGAATGCTGTGAAGACTGATCAAATGAGAACAAAGAATTTAGAATACTGCATAAACTTAGTTGATAAAGGAGGGGCAGGGTTTGAGAGGATTGCTTCCAATCTTGAAAGAAGTTCTACGGTGGGTAAAATGCTATCAAAAAGCAACACATGCTACAGAGAAATAATTTGGGAAAGGAAATGTTAATGAATGCAGCAAACTTCACTGTTGTCTTATTTTAAGAAACTGCACAATCACCCAAACCTTCAGCAGCCATCAATGTTGAGGAAATACCTCCACCAGCAAAAAGATTATGACTCACTGAAGGCTTAGATGATGGTTATTAATTTTTAGTGTTAAGTAAGGTATGTACATTGATTTTTTTTTTGGCATAATGCTATTGCATACTTAATAGACTACAGTATAGTATAAACATAACTTCTATGTGAACTGGGAAACCAAAAAATTTGTGTGAATCACTTTATGGTGATATTCCTTTTATTGCAGTGGTGTGGAACTGAACCTGTAATATCTCTGAGATATGCCTGTACTAGAAATAATAAATGAATACAGTAAAGTTGCAGAGCACAAAATTAATATACAAAAGTCTGTTGCATTTCCATACACTAATAACCAACTGGCAGAAACAGATATTAAGAAAACAATCCCATTTACAATCACAACAAAAAGAATAAAATACCTGAGAATAAATTTGACCAAGGAGGTAAGAGACTTGTATACTGAAAACTATGAGACATTGTTGGAAGAAATTGAAGAAGACACAAAGAAATGGGAAGATATTCCATGCTCATGGATTGGAATAATTAACATTGTTAAAAATGTCCATATTACTTACAGTCATATAAAGATTTAATGTAATCCCTATCAAAATCCCAATGACATTTTTCACAAAAATAGAACAAAAATTTCTAAAATTTGTGTGAAACCACAAAAGACCCTGAATAGTCAAAGCAATCCTGAGAAAAAAGAACAAAGCTAGACGAATCACATTCCTTGCTTTCAAATTATACTTCAAAGTTATTGTAATCAAAACAGCATGGCAGAAAAACAGACAACCCGATTAATGGAACATAATTGAGAGCCAAGAAATAAACCCACATATACAGAGACAATTAATTTATGACAAAGGTGTCAAGAACATACAATGGAGAAAGGAAAGTCTCTTCAATAAATGGTGTTGGGAAAATTGGACAGCCACATGCAAAAGAATGAAAGTACACTATACACAAAAATTAACTTAAAATGGATTAAAGTCTTGAATGTAAGACCTGAAACCAAAAAACTCCTAGAAGAAAATATAGACAGTACATACTTTGACATTGGTCTTAGCAGTATCTTTTCAAATACCATGTCTACTCGGGTAAGGGAAACAAAAGGAAAAATAAACAAATAGAACTACATCAAACTAAAAAGCATCTGCACAGTGAAGGAAACCATCAACAAAATGAAAATACAACCTAGCGAAGGGTCAGCCCGGTGGTATAATGGTTAAGTTCGTGTGCTCTGCTTTGGTGGCCCAGGTTCACCACTTAGGATCCTGGGCATGCACCTATGCACTGCTTATCAAGCCATGCTGAGGCGGGCATTCCACATATAAAGTAGAGGAAGATGGGCACGGATGTTAGCTCAAGGCCAATCTTTCTCAGAAAAAAGAGGAGCATTGGTGGTAGATGTTAGCTCAGGGCTAATCTTCCTCCAAAAGAAAAAATACAACCTACTGAATGAGATAATATATTTGCAAATCATATATACTATAAGGGGTTAATATCCAAAATATATAAAGAACTCATACAACTCAATAACATGAAAACAACCCAATTAAAAAATGGGAGAGGATCTGAATAGATACTTTTCCAAAGAAGGCATACAGATGGCCAACACATGGAAAGCTGTTCAACATCACTAATTATGCAAATAAAAACCCACAAAGCAAAAACCAGAAATGCAAACCAAAACCACGAGGTGATATTACCTCAAACATGTTGGAATGGCTACTATCAAAAAGACAAGAAATAACAAGTGTTGGCGAGGATGTGGAGAAAAGGGTAATGTAAATTGATGCAGCCACTATGAAAAACAGTATAGAGGTTGCTCACAAAATTTAGAACTACCATATGATGCAGCAATTTCACTTCTGGGTATTTATCTGAAGAAAACGAAATCACTCTACCAAAAAGATATCTGCACCTCCATGTTCATTGCAGCATTATTTACAACAGCCAAGATGTGAAAACAGCCTAAGCGTCCATCAGTAGATGAATGGATAAAGAAAATGTGGTAAATGTATACAATGAAATATAACTCAGCCATAAAAAAGAAGGAAATCCTTCCACTTGTGACAACCTGGATGGATCTTGAGGACATTATGGAAGTGAAATAAGTCAGAGAAAGACAAATACTGTATGATCTTGCTTATATGTGGAATCTTAAAAATAACAAGAAACAAAAAACAAACTCACAGATATGGAAAGCATTAGTAGTTGCCAGAGGTGGGAGGTGGAGTGTCGGCAAAATGGGTAAAGGTAGTCAAAGGTACAAACCACTCCCTGCCCCAAAAAAGAATGGCAAATTTAGAAAACAAGCATATAATTTCTAAATTAGTAGAAGCTTAAATGTAGAATGAGGAAAATCATTGAATTAATATAAAGGTTTGAATGGTAAGAAAAAGAAGAGTATAATGTATGGGACAAACATTTTGTTTATACTTCTATAATGCTTATTTTGGGCCAGGAAGTTATCTACAAACTTTGAAAATATTAAAATAGAAAATAAGGTAGAAGATACAGATCAATATACACCAAGAATTTCAGTAAATGTTCATGAACTAAATGTTTCTGTAAAGAGATCATCTATGTTTAGAAATTAAGAATCACATCTAAATAATACATGGTCAAAGAAAAAATAAAAATAATTAAAAGTCAATTATTATAAAGATAATATGCCATCATATGTGGAAAGTGACTAAAGTTCTGCCTTCAGGAAAATGTACAACCTCGAATAACTTTTCTGAAAAAGAAAACATGTAAACAATGAAAAGTAACGTATCATGAAAAGTTATAAAAAGTATGGCAGAACAAGCTCAAAGAATAATATATAAGAAAAAATGAGGATACAAATAGAAATTATTTTTTGTAAAAAAAGCAAATTTACACTAGCGAAGATCAACAAAGCCAAAATTTGATTCTTTGAAAAGACTAAGTGGCAAATAAATGACAAATCTTAGTTGAATTTCACAATACAGTAGAGAGAAGAGGCACAATAATATTAGGAATGAAAAAGGAGGTAGCACCGTAGATGCAACCAAAATTGGAAACTTAATAAACAATATTTCTAGTTTCATGAGCAAATTTTGACAATTGAGATGAAACGTGGAAAAATCCTGAAAATATGCTAACCATATTTACACAAAAAGGAATAAGCCACCTGGAAACTCTCTATCATTATATATTTTGACTCAGTAGTCAAATACCCTCCCTAGAAGAAAATGACAGACCCTTCCTCTGTCTTCCCTTCACATGTATTAGCACCCTTGGTGGCCACATATTTACATGATGTTCTAGAAGACAGAAGGTGGCTGTAGAGAAGCATCAGACTTTATGAGAGGGGGAAATCAATTTTTATTTCATTAAGTCACTAACATTGGGGGTTCATTTACTAGAGAAAAATAAACCTGTATCATGCATAAGCTGCTGATATTTTGGTTTCTGTTATATGCAGCAATTTATCCTCTAAGTAATGCAGCAGTAGTATATAGTAGAGCACATGGTGCTGTAGAAGCTCGACATTATTTTCAGGGGCCCACATTCCTTGTAGATTTCTGCTCTCTCATTCTTAAAAGTGGTCCTTATTCTTATGTTTGCAAGGTGGTAGCTGCTGTTCCAGCCAAGATACCTGCAACTCAGACAAATAGGAAATATAAAGGGAAAAAAGACAATAGGGAGAAGCCAACAAATCTGTTCTCCTTTACAGAATTTTGAGGAAATCCCAGCCAATGACTTCCTCCTAAACGTCAGCATCCCAAGCTCTGTCATGTATCTGCTTGGGAGACATACAAAAGCTGTATTTTAACTGGGCATGTTTTGTATCCAAAGAAAATTATGTCTGTCAATATGAAGAAAGGGAGGATGAATTCTGGATAGGCCAATTAATAGTCTGTGCCAAATGACACTTCCTAACATCTTTCAAGATGTGAGAAAGGAGTCCTTCAAAAGGGAGAATGATGTAGAGGCCTGTCCTGTGGCATAGCAGTTAAGTTCCCACACTCCACTTTGGCAGCCTGGAGTTCGCTGGTTCCGAGCCCTGGGGTGGACCTACACATCACTGTCAAGCCATGCAGTGGTAGGCATCTCGCATATAAAGTAGAGGAAGATAGGCATGGACATTAGCTCAGGGCCAATTTTCCTCAACAAAAAGAGAAGGATTGGTGGTGGATGTTAGCTCAGGGCCAATCTTCCTCAGCAAAAAGAGAAGGATTGGTGGTGGATGTTAGCTTAGGGTCAACCTTCCTCAGCAAAAAGAGAAGGATTGGTGGTGGATGTTAGCTCAGGGCCAATCTTCCCCAGCAAAAAGAGGAAGACTGGTGGCAGATGGCTCAGGTCTAATCATCCTCAAAAAAAAAAAAGCATGATTTAGTAAAAAAAAAGAAAAGAACAATGTGTTAATCATCTTTGCATCATCAGCAATTGGCAAATATGCACACTCAAAACAAAATGTATGATTTTATCTATGAAGTTAGCTTCAGAAGCAGCTACATTTTAAGATATTATAATCATGTCCTCAACTCATGATATTTCTTTGTTTTCTATTACTAATTCACTCTCAGACAGAGTCAAAGATGGTATCAGAAACATCTACTTTGAAATCTGAATTTTAATACTTTCTAAATTTATTCTTAGCTGAACTACATAAGGCAAGTTAAAGAACCTCACTGAGGTTACAACCTACAGACCAGCAAGATAAGACCTACCTAAAGGGTTCTTGAAATAATTAAATATGACAATATGGGTAAAGTGCTTAAAAAAAGCCTGACACGTGGGAATGCTAAGTAATAGATAGCATTTATTTTAAGCATTATTCCCATTATCAGAGAGCAGAAAATATTTGGTTTTCTCTACTCATTTATTGGCACAAATTTTTTGACTAAGAATAAAATATTTTACTATTATTATTGTAAAACATGTCTAGGGAGGAAAAAAGTTCATTTTTCCTTCTTGATACTTCTTTTTTTGCAAAGACAAGTTTTACACTAGAATGAAGACCAGCATTGAGAATTATTTTGTCCCTATTTCTTCATCCAGAAGTCAATTAAATATCAACAACAGAGAGGAAAACAATATATATAGTCCATCAGAAAACAAATAAGGTGTATTATTTAACAGTGTCTCCTGTGAGAAAAATTTATATTTATTTCTAATTTAAATACCACATGCTGCAGTTTGAACTTATTTGCTGTTTGTGTATTCTCAGTGGAGCAAGTAAACAGGTGTTCTCACTGTCAGGGAGAGAAAACGAAAACATCATTTGGATAAAACAAGAAATATTTACATTATAGTGATCTTAATTTTGCACATAAAGAGTTGAATAACATATTAATGGGAAGACAATAGCTATCTGCCCATTATATTTAAATTTTTTAAAGCTTTTATTAATTGACTTCATAAAAAGTCTAAAGTAGCTAAACAAACACCAGCAACAATAGGTTCATGTAGTGGAAAGAGTGGACACAATCATTCCCAATAAAGTAAGAGAGTCAGCAATCTTTGAAAACTTATTCATCCTCTTAGACCCAGGGGATGTTCAGGTAATTGAAAAAGAACACAGTAATACTGATTTTCTAATGGCTCAGCAATGCTGCATCCATGAAAACACTGAAACTATAGTTAAATAATTATGGTACACCGCTTAGTAAGCATAAACACAACGGCAGTGCTTCACAGATTCTAAAGATTTTTTGCCATGCTTTTACAAAATGAAGGAGAATTTGATGTATACTTTAGGAATTATAATTCACCATTTACTTTATATATTTGCCTACTGCCATAAAATCAAGCTAATCAGTTTAGCTTTTGACAATATAATCCTTTTTTCATATTCTTACATAATCTTTTTTTCCACAATTCATTTTAAGTTGAGTTACATTAAATGAAATCCACATGATTAATCACAAGAGATCCCTGGACACTTGCTACCCTTTGGTGACATTCTTCAGCAAAACAATCAGCTCATTCTTGGGTGGTTGTTTATAACCCTTGTAGTATTTTCATTCCAAATGCTTTTTAATGGAATTATTGAAAAAAAATCACTAGGATCTAATTAAAGATGAGACAAAAATTGGAGATTTTTTAGAGTAATACTTATACAAAAAATGAAGAACCAAGAAGAGAAAGATGAAACCATGAAAAGACAAGATGCAAAAATATGGAAGCAGAAATCACAAACCATCTAGGAAAGATCTATGCCTATAGGCTGTGAAAAAGTAGCAGCAGCATTAAAGAAAATGAATGAAGAGAGAAACACACAGAGAAATTAAATTGAACGTTTCTCTATGGGTTAAGTCTTCTGAGAGTGAAGGTGGTCAAAATGTTCAGAGTTCAGAGAGGTTTAGAACAGAGCAGAGTACAGAGAACTAAATATGAGTAAGTTACGGATGAACTTTTTGAAGTTGCTTTGAGTATATGAGAATAGAGTATAGGTCAGTGAAGTTCAAAGGAAAAAATATTGGAGCTGTTGCAAGAATCTTAGAGGTGATGGTCATAGAAAAGTAGAGGCTTGAAAGGAAAGTTGAAGACAGAGTGGTGGTGACAACTGTGGAGAGGCACGGAAAAACGGAGTTTACCCAGGTGAAAAAGAGCTGAGAAAGTTTATCTCCTCATCAGAGAGCTTTTGTCTGTTGCCACTCAGTGGTAAAAATAAAAATTATTTTCAATAAATATATTATAACTGTAAAAACATATCTTAATTTATCAATAATTTATTCTGAGGAGTATAAAAAAATGAGTCATCTTAGAGCCATCAATAAGGCAAGAAGTCGTTTGAAATGTGAATAGGAACAATAGAATGCATGTAGTTAAATTAATTAATTCTTTATATATGTACACATATGTACTCACATGTGTGTGCACCCACACATACATATATACACATGTAGATACTTATTTGAACCATTGGTGAAAATCTTAGTCATTTTACTTGCTGAAATGTTTAACCTTAAGTTTCAAAGGTGATAATTTGGAGAAAGCATACTTGCCTGAGACATTAGTTCTGGTTCTGTTGCCACTTAACTATATAAACTTAATTAATTTATTTACCTAAAGAATTGCTGAATTAAGGATCGTTTTTAAGATTTGTTTTTATATACCAAATTATATTCTATTCTCGGAGTTTTACTTTAAAAAGTCTCAAAAAAATTAAGGTCTGTATTCAAAGTTGCCTTTGTACTTAGAAGCAGAATCAGTACATACGAATGTTTTTAAACCTGTAGTAACCCTTCTTAATCATCCATTTTAAGGAAGCCTTCAAAGGTGATGACAGATCATACTGTTTTTCATATTTACTGCATTTAAAGTTAGAGCCTACATTAAATGCACTCAATGGCATTAATGCATGCATAGCGTTTTTTCAACGTGTCACATATAATTGTTGTGCAGTGGATGATATATATAGCAACTAAAAATATAAACCACCTGTTGTTCAGAATTTCACCGCTGAGAGTACTGCATTGTTTGGCTTTTTCTACAGTGTGCTGTGTGTGTCAATATTGATTTCAGAAAAAGTAATAAAGGATCCTGTCAAAATAAAATTAAAACCTAAGGCAATTTACTTTGCTGAAGGGGGTCAGCCTTAATAACCATCACCATCTTACCAGAACCGCTGTGAAATTTCATTAACACTGTACTCCAGTCACATATCAGCTAGGTTTACAATTACTACTTGATTATATGTCTGTATAGATCGTTAGGCACAAGACTCCTTTTTGTGCCTTGTATCGTTCAGAGCATGGGGTTTCTTTTCAATTCAGTGGAAACTCGATTCAAAGAGAGAGAATGATAATAAAGAAAAGGTTGGTGCTGGAACTGTTCCTCAACTCTGCACAAAATTACTAAACACATTGCAGGGCAGGACATTTGGCATTTTAATCTATTCACCCTTCTTAAGCTAGATATCTACTTGAGGTCAAAACAGAGTGATTGTACATATAAATGTAAAGAAAAGAAAAAATAGGCAAGAGTTTGGGAAACTCAAGGCTATATACCAAGAAGAATATGTAACTGCCCTTTTTTCCATCTCTGAGATGAAGAATATTCTCAGCTCCCCCTGTTATTTTCCAATACACGTTGACCTATCCGATGCATCAGAGAGCAAATCTGAATGGACATAAAAATATAAAGGTACTGAAATGGTGAGAAATAGAAACATGTGTACCCTCTGATTCAATAGTTAATGTTTCTATGTAATTCTTTTCAACTGTAGACTGGAATCTTTTTATGTTAAATTTGGAATGAAATTGTTTTATAAGTTCTTGCTTTATGCTTCAGTAAATAGCATTGTCTTGCACAGCAATCGTAACTGGCCAACTCAACTCTGAACACTTCTCGGTAACAAATGTATTGAAGCGAGGTTCCAGAATACTTACATGTATGTGTATTTGAAATGCAAGCTATAAAGCATCTTATAAAATATGTAATTCACAGTTCTCTGGTCCACACCAACCTTCAGAGGTAATTTAAAAGTAAGGGTAGACATTTGTCCACCAGCCAGGTCTGTCACCCACAGGCTTTGGATACAGTCTGGGATTGAAGCAATCCTGACCAAGTGGGCAGTATGTCAGAAGGCCATATTCATCAATGGGTGATATCTAGATAGTCATTTAGCATTAAGGCCAATGTATAGTGTCCATCAGACCTCACGAAATCTCTGAGGAACAATGTTTCTCATTAATTCTGTCTTGAATCCTATTCAGTTGTTTATTTAGACTTCAGTTTTTGTCTGTGACAGGACCCTGCGTTGAAGGCTCACGCTCAGGGTTAAGCCCTTCTCAGCCCTCAGTCTGGTAGGTTGAGTCCTTGTCCTACCTAATCTTTTCCACTTCAGTCGGAGGTCAGTTATAAGCAGTTGAATCACCTTCCTTTGGTCCTAGAACCATTCAACTACATCTGCCTTGTAATTACTATCATTGCTACCTATAAACTATCAGTTTAGTATATTGATTAAAAGCTCTAGATTCAAAGTAAAATAGATCTTGTTTCAAATCTAACTATAGGTAAGCATATTTCTCTGACTCTCAGCTTTCTGAACTATTAAAAGAGGATAATAATAATTTCTACCTCATGGGAGTTTTGCCAGACAATATTCCTAAATAGTTAGAACATAATACTATGTAGCAAATATCTAATAAATAAGAGAAATATTAACTCTGTTCTCTTATCAGACATGTAGACTACTAGGACGATTCTAGACTAATATAGCAGATGACTTCCTGCTTGGATATTGTAAAGAAAATGAGCAAACCTTCTCTACAGTGCCAGTCTACAGTTAGACGCAACTCTCTCTCCTTGTCCATTAGAAATGACAGTAATGAGAATTATGATAGTTCCCTTCCCCTAAGAGTTTTGCCTGCCTCAAACGTTTTCTTGGCGAAATATCTATTCCATGGCTAAACATCTGCAACCAGCAAGAGTTGCCTTTGTCACTGCTACTACTTTAATATGGAGACATAAGTGCTGAGAGAGGTGTAACTACCGACCTTTTACTTTACCCAGCCCCCGGGGCTGTGCATAACGGTGCTCAAGATGAACATAAATCTCACAAGTATTTAAATTATTTGACTGTTTCCTAAAGAGTGAATTTTCAGTTTTGGCATCAGTCTCTTCTCAACCAATAGTCTATTAGGCAGTGGGCTTGATTATATTATAATAGTACCATTTTGGCATCATATGTACAGAACTCTCACTTAGGCCTTCTCTTTCTAATAAGAGGCAGCCAGTGCACAAATCAGAGCCTGGGTACTTCTGCAGTCGTGCTTCAAGTGGATCCCCTCATCTAGTAATGAGGTCCTTCTGAAAAATAGGGTTCTTGGTGGTTCATCCCTAGTATGACAGAAATTCTGAATTGGGCATAGATTTAGGAATGCCCCGGACCTTCATAACATTTATACCTTAGGAGTAAAGTCCCTCTATTTTCTTCTTCTTCACACTTGAACTACCTGGTTCTCTTTCCATTCTGTCTCAGAATGAGAGATGTTACTTCTTTTCAAGGGGGATGAGTTACTTAGCCTCCCTGAGCCTAAATCACCTAATCATCAAAATAAGGATAAAATATTTTCGTGATTATACAACATGATGTTATAAATTACTTGGCCCAAAGCCTGAAATATAGTAAGTAACCAATAAATATAAGCTAGTATTATTATTATGACTATTATTATCACTATTACTACCTATGGCTTTATTTAGGATATGTCCCAGGTAACTTGATTCATTGCTAAGTAAAATCTTGCATCATAACTTAATACCCTAGACCTTTTCTCGTTTATGAGAAAAAAATAAAGAGTTATTGACACACTACCTCTAATTTCTTATTTCTTATCCATTTTTCAACACAAATATCCTGTCTTCCACTCCTAAATTGCTCCAAATTACCGAATAAAATAATTTATTTAGTCCTCATCCCATTTGAGATTCCTGTATCCTATACAGACTCTGAACACTGGTCATTAGTTTGGTATCTTGATCACTAGGATTCCAAAGCCTTAACTTGCCCCTGAGCTTGGCACTGGCTTCCCTGTATATCTACAGCAAATTCTTATTACAACTGTTACTATTATTTTGAACACACATACCTCACAGGATAAAACTGATACCTTTATTATTTTCTCATGACTATGGCTGCATATGCATTTTGTGTCCTGCTTCCTCACCATCTCCTTGGATGAATCAAGGGTAGGCTCTATGACTTCTGGTCATGCTCAGATACTAAAAGACCTCTGGTCATCTTAATTCCAAAATAGTCCAATAACAAAATGTTCTCTCGTTAAAAATAATAATTTTTAAAAATCTTCCAAATATTATTCAAAGTTAAACTTCTTACTTCCTTCAGTTTTGGAAGCCTGCAGCCAGGAAAGGGTATTGAGGCTGTTGGCTTTTTTATTCTTTAGTCTGCTAGCATTTATATCACTTCTGGCTAGCTGTACCACTATCACCTCCAGAATTGGAAAAGGGGAGAAGTTGGAGAATTATGGAGATGGGAAATATCTTTCCTGGCAGGTACTTTCAGAAGCTGGCTTCAGAAATACCTGGGCTAGATAGCTCTCAAAAGCTGACTCTTGTTCTCATGTTTATTTTGATACACCCTTTGGAGACTCACTTCAAGGTAAGTCATTCATAGGTTCCTTGGTTTGGGAAAATGTGTCACTTCTGAGCACTGTTAATTCCTCACTTAGCGCCTGGGTATTTGGGAATCCAACTAAATCCTTTTCTGCTGAGTGCTCCAAAAGCCTGATGTGGTCCTCTAGGACAGAGCTTTAAAATAACTTCTGCTTCTAACACTTGTGTTCCACATACGATCCATGGAAAAAAGAAGCCTTTTTCTCACCATTTGTAGGAATTAATCAATAATCAAAAGCAGCCTCTTTCTGTTGAGCTGCCTGCAGGGTGCTCCAGCTGCAGGCTGTTTTTCTTTAGATTTTCCAGACGTGAGTTTGCATCTCCACGGGGATAAGGGTGAGGGATCCAAAAGTGGTGCTCTTAGCGTACCAAACACTCTCTCAAAAGAACATATTTCTCTAGTGTCTCACTGACCTCTTTAGCTTTACCACTGCATGTTTGTAATATAAGGGAGTGACTATGAGTTCCATCCTTGGATGAGTGGCTCAGCACTCACTTTGAAATGTGGGACTGGTTGCTCCCTCCAATTTTTAGACTCCAAAGATATTAAGAATAAAATAATTCCATGTTTAACAGCTCATTAACCTAGCCAGCATTTTGTCACAAATCTCTATATATTCTAGTATCACACAAACTAGTTAGGTCACATGAAAAACTATTGACTGCTTAAGAACAAGTGCAGAGGCTGACAATCCTTTCCTTGCCTTAGATCCCTGCCCTTCTCTGGCTTTCAAATAGCTGTCAAGAAGAAAGGCAACCTCTGTCCATTTTAATATGCTAGACTTATAGAAAAGAAGAGGTGGAAGGGAATATCCAAAACAGATTACTCACTTGAAGAAAGCACTACCTATTTATTCCAACTATACGGCATCAAGTCGTTCTGCTAACACGGTGATAGTTCTCACGTATCTGAGCCGTTGTTTACACAGCTCTTTGGGAATTTCGCCCCCTACTGTTTTGACTATCTGGAGAAACTCTACTCATTCTTCAGGACTCAAGAAAAAATATGTATCTTCTATATTTTTCTCAAAAGAAAAAACGTTCTCTCTAAAATGTAATCCAACAGTGTTTTATGCATGCTTGTTTTATCATACTTATTTTACTCTTGTATTATAGTTGTTTGACATAATTTATTTCCCTTATAGGCAGTTAGATTCTTGAGGCTACAGATCATGTATAATATCTAGTTGTTTTCCCATTTCCCATCACATTGTCTAGCATGTCACAAGTGCTTACTTGGAAATTCGAATGTTTAAATCATTTAATTTCTTGAAAAGGTATATAACAATATTGTGTGCTTTTTCATTGCATTTCACTCTAAAATGTAATAGCAATTGAATATATAGAGATGAGCACTCAAAAATAACTTGAATATAATTTGGTTTATTATATTGGAAATAATAGCGCTTTTGACTTTTACTCGTCTTTTTAGTTCAACAGATGACTACATGCTGACCACTTATGATGCTCACTGAGTGAGTCATTAAAGTTTATTAGCAGAAGAATTGTCCATTGCTTTTCATTGTTTTTATGCAAGAAAGCCAGTTCTTTTCTTAAAATAGATTGACAATGGTTAAGGCAGAGTATCAATATTGGCAGTTCGCTATGCTCTGGAGACCTTGAGTCAGCAGACAATATTCCCAAGTGCATTCATTCTTATTGCAGGAGAAATAAGCTGTAGGGAACTCTTAATTGCAAACGGTTCTAGTTTGCTAAAGAAAGACTGTTGTCATTAGTGAGCATGTTTTATTGAAAACAGTCATTACGCTGAATGAGACACTATTTAAAGAAAGTTCAAGTTAGATATTAGTATTTGGTAAAGACTTTCAAAGTCAAAAAGATATGAAAAAATAACCCATTTCTGCTTACAATTTATAAAACCATGTATTTCTGAAGGACCACAAAAAATTAATCTCTGCCTCAGATAGCTTCTGAAACAATCTTCCAGTTCCCAAATTCTTTATCTCAGTCTCAATCCCTTCAATAAAGTAGCATTTATTACATTCCTACTATATGAAAAATAAATTTGCAACACATTGTAGAGGCAATAGGACAAAATATAAAATGAAGTCTTTTTTGAGAGTTCTTGGTGGTGGAGAAATATATAAATGAACAAAAGAATTAAAGTAAAATGAAATAGGTGATCAAATCCTTAATAAATGAGAATGTTATAGGTGTAAAGAGGGGTTCAATATGGAATAGTAAAGGAAAATGTCAATAATAGAGTGAAAGTTGAGCTAGAAACTGAAAGAATAATTTAAAGAATAGGGAAAGATTAAGGATACCTTTTACATAAACATAAAATAATATTTTAATCATCTGATGCCCACAGTACATTCAAAAGAGCATTAATTTATCTTGCCACTAAAGAGGTAGAATACTCTAATATAGCTAACTAGTAGAATTTTGACTTTTTGGCAATGTAAAATGTTTAAATATGTTGTTTTAAAAAATCTCAGAGGCTGGCCCAGAGGTGTAGTGGTTCAGTTAGCATGTTCTGCTTCAGCGACCCAGGGTTCTCAGTTGCAGATCCTGGGCATGGACCTAGTCAACCATGCTGTGGCAGCATCCCACATAAAATGGAAGAAGATTGGCACAGATGTTAGCTCAGGGACAATCTTCCTCAAGCAAAAGAGGAAGATTGGCAACAGATGTTAGCTCAGGGCCAATCTTCCTCACACACACAAAAAAACACTCACATGATCTACATATCTTAGAGCTCTTCCATGGGCTTTATTATTAGAATTCCAACATCATCAACTTGCTTGTCATGCCAATAACCCCTCCTAAAGAAAACTACTTATCCTATAACCCTGCTGTAGGATTTAGCCTTAAGCAGCTAGACTCTGAATAATATCCACTGAGTCTTCATCTCTCCTACTTTGTCTCTGATTACAATTGTGTGTGTGTGTGTGTGTGTGTGAGGAAGATTGTCACCGAGCTAACATCTGTGCCAGTCTTCCTCCATTTTACGTGGGATGCCACCTCAGCATGGCTTGATGAGCAGTGCTATGTCTGAGCCTGGGATCCCAAACTGTGAACCCAAGGCCACCACGGCAGAGTGTGCAACTTAACCACTATACCACCTGCCTGGTCCCTCTAATCACAGTTTATGAGAGCAGAGAAGGGCATCTGATCCAAGGGCAGCTAAGACAAATTTATGACTTAGATTGCTGTAAAAAGCTGCAACTGGGGTTTTGGCTATACTGAAACAATCAAGTTTCTTTTCTCAAAAGACTTGTAAGAAGAGTTGGCCAGTATAGATAAATAAGAGAATGAAACAGAGAAGGCCAGGGAAAGTAGTTGGGTCGAATTATTGCAGCGCATCCAATTCAATCATCATATATTTCTACTGCTGGGTCTCTGGAACTGACTTGGGTCGTGAATGATGCTTCTTGTTCTACAATCAATGAGGTCTTCCCATAGGAGAGTTCCTGTACTTGGATTTCCATGAAGTTGTACTTCATTTACTTCCCTGTGTATATATACCCTGACCCTTAACTTAAGCTGGCCTTATAATGTCTATTCATTACATTGCAAGAGTTTACAAAAGCATGCACTAGAGGTCCTTGAGGAATTTTGTATATGGTTTTCTCTCTGCCTGAAATACTTTCTACTTCCCTAATCTTATCTTTGGTTAGCTAATACATATTTATCCTTGAAGAGTTAGATCAGATGCACATTCCTGGTGAGGCCTTTCTGAACACTCCTAAGATATTTAACATGCCTTCTTATAGATCTATTTCACTCTAGGCCATGCCCATTGCATTGCATTTATCACATTGTATTATATGGCCCAGTTAATATCTTTTTCCACCAGACAGTAATTTTTTTTGAGAACAAGTACACTATTGGACTAATTTTTATATATCTGGGCCATATAGAACACTGCCTGGCTCACTGTAGAGACTGAAAAGTTATGGGGTGAATAAAAATGGCAATGCCTTTAAGCATTTAAATATTTGAAAGCTGACAAGTTTGAAGATATGACTGACATTTTTATGACTCTACTGGAAAGAATTACTTACTTTAATCTAGAGGAGTTTGAAAATGAAAAGAATAATTAATACAACCATAAATAAAAATTATTTAAAAAATTCATATCATGGAGGATGTTAAATAAGTACTAAGTTAAAATGGAGGATTCTATGAATTGTTGAAATAACTAGAATAAATTCAGTGATAGAGTTAACATAGAGATAACACGATGAAAAGTTATTTTGAGTTGTGTTTTAAAAGAGTTATTTTGAGTTGTGTTAACTTAGTGCCCACTAAGTTATCACTACAAATTTATATTCTGTTAGGCCTTATAAAAGTATAAATTAGATTTATGACAGGAAACGAACAGATAACAGATTCACTAGACTCTCTCAGATGATATAGATATCTTTTGCTCACTTCCAAATGGTTCTAGAATAGCACATTTCTGAATTACAGTCAAACTATTCTGTCTATAAGAACATTATGATAATATCATTGAGATTTAAGCTGTTTCTGTTGCTTAAGTATCCTTTTTATACAGTGAAATTATTGTAACATTTTAATAAAAACTGTCTTTAATGCCAAATGTATTCTTTATGGCTATATATGGAGAATTTTGTGTTCTCTGGGTTTTCTTTTCCTAAAGTTTAGGAAACCAAAATGCTAAACAGTGAAGGTAACGTCTGCCTAAAATTCCTTAGCAGTTCAGCCTCTACAAATACTCTCAAAGCCTTCCTCATCTAAACCCGTCTCATATTTCATTGCAATGCTTGCCAATCAGTTACAGTCTTTGGCCCCATGTCACTTTCATCCCATTGGATGACTGTCATGGGAGCAGCCCAATGGTGCGCTGCTAATGAGGCAGCTTAAAGAGCAGCTGGGGATGTGCAATTGCTGGATTAGGGTCAAGGCCAAGAAAGAAAATGGATGAGAGAGATAGAGTCTGAATGACTGCCAATAAGCAGGGGTTCTATTATCCTGCTAAAGCAGGACATTCATTACCATCTATTGTAACATAATTTGGGTTCAGTCAAGCTGTCTCTCCCTCTCTTTGGATTTACAATTCATAAACCACAAATGGTCCAAAGGGTGTATTGTCCCTCGTGGCCATGTAACCCTGGGTGAGGGGGAAGCATGGCAGAAACGAATGGGCAATGAAGTCCCTAGTGTGAGCAACATCAGGGCTGACACCTTGTTCCTTGGAGCTGTGACATAAATTGTAGGCAAGATGCCAAAATAGTTTTGCATTTTTCTGGAGCCAGTTTGTTCCTTAAGCAAAGATAAAATAAAAAGTCCCTGTTTATCCTTTGCAGAAATCAAACCCTAATGCTAATAGCCAGTATCTCCAGGCTTGTTTCCTTTAGTTACTGGTAAGATTACTGCATAGGAACAGAAAAGGAGTTTGCTTTTCCATAAGGATGAAAACCATTGATTTTTTTAGACCAAGTTCTTCCAAGTCTCACAGAATACTCTGTTCTTGTATTTTTCAGTAGGTTTGTGTTGTTTCTACACATAAAAAATGACATGTCTAAAGCTGTCTCATATTTCTTTCTTTTTTCTTCAATCACAAAGCTTCCTTTTAAATAGGATAAATGTGCCTCTCCTCCTTCCTCTTCCCCTCTTCTTGTGTCCCTACTGATCTTTTTCAGTTACACTACTTATTACCATTTGGATTCAGTGCTAAAGCCCACCTGCCATCAGAACTAATGGGACCATAGTGTTATTGTCTATGTGCGGTACTCAGTTAGGAAGGCAAATGAGCTTGGTGAAAAGAGAGCAAGTACAGTAATTCAGAGCAAATTAACCAAGGCATGGTGAAAATAATTAATCACTGTAGTAAAGGAAGGAAAAGAAAATGTATGCATCACCTTTGTTCTAGCCTGATTGATAACGGGACACTGGTTACCAGGTCCGTGTGACAGGTGGACCTCGCAGAGCATCATTTACCCCTACCAACAGGCCACTTCCATAAGTCACAGAAGGAAGTACAACTGTAGTCCTTAGGGAATTTTTAAATATGGCTTTAACATAGGAAATTTTAAAATTGTTCTTGTATTTTCTGGGGTGTGCATGATTCAATTTGCATTCCCATTCTTTCCTCAGGGGCTAAAATTTCACCTTATATATATATGACTATTTCACATGCCATTGCCTGCTGTAAATTTACTATTATTCATCTTCTAATTATTTCTATGAAAGACTGTCCTATGATTTTAAAATTTTGGTGTTTTGACTTTAAATGCTCACCAGTTAGGGTATTTCAAACTGCCCACACAAACCACGGTAAATGGCCCGCTAGGAAAGCTGGTTGCTGATTCTGCCAAAGAATCACTTTATAGATGCCTTTACAAATTTCAAAATACACATTGCCTTATTTAGTTCTTAGAAACAGAGAGAATTGCCTCTTAGTGGATTCAGGTCATTTAATATTATGGTTTAATGTATTATCATAATAGTAACTCTGATACCTAACAGTAAAAAGCCACATTCTGATGCACAATATCTGCAAACTCTTAACAAAGCCATCTTTACAGAGGGCATGCAGTGCTAACCACTGATTTTTTTGTGTGTGTAAAAGTATTAATGTTTCTGATAGTTTAAGACAGTTGATTAATTGTAGTTATTTCCTTTCACTTTAGGTAATGCGGTTTCTCTGTGGATCATTGATCTAATAAGATATCTATTTTTGATGCAAGCACAACCCATATGAATGAATGTGTTAAGTAGATCTTTTGAGGATGTGGATGCTAAGTACTCAAATCTATGAAACCTAGTATTATTATAACATATTAAATTATACATATGGTGATGAGTAATAAATGGCCTATATTTTAGAAATAGTACACATGGGATTTATAAAGATTGCTTTACTGAGGTGAAGTTTCCACCCTCAATTTGTTCATGAAACAAATTTCTACCCTGATTTGTGTTTAATTGTTCCTTGGTAACAGTATGGAGTCTATGAATTAAAGCCTGGAGACATGATATTCTCAGGAAACACTTGCCTAAGTAATCGAACAGAAATTGAAAGAAATGGAATGAAGAAAGGAGAGAGAAAGGGAAAGAGAGAGAGAGGAAGGGAGAGAGAGAAATACAGAGAGAGGGAGGGAGAAAGGAAAAGATGAGGGTGGAAGGGGGGGGAGGGTAAGGTTTTCTTTTATAGCTGTCAGTAAATTCTAAAGGATCTGCCATTAGAAGGTTCTTTTGTTTGGGGTGAAATGATGGGTCAGGAGCATGAAAATTTAAAGGTAGAAGCTGGATCTAGTCTTAATTACTCAGAGTAATGAAGATGGTGAGGAGATTCAGGTTCTCCAGGGGAAGCGCAAGGGGAAGGACAAAGTGGTCAGTGACCCTGGATTGCATAAACCTTTCCTGGAGGAAAGGTTGAAAGGTGGGCTTAGTTAGGAGGTAAGCAGAATTTTTAAAAATAATTCCTCCACAGGACCTTTAAAATCTTTAATAAAATTACAAAAATCATGATAAGCTTAGGAAATTTGTAGACTTCGTGTGAAGGGGCTGAATTCAGCAAAGGGCACAAACAGAATCAGCTTCTAGATGAGAAGACAAATGGGTTACAACCACAGCTCTCAGGTGCAGTAAGATGCCTGAAGACATCAGATGCCCTTTAAATGTCATCAAGACAACGTGATACTTGGGCGACTGCAGCTCACAGGCTTGCTGCATACCATTATATTTTGGTATTAATACGCCTCACATTCACTTAATTTTTACTGGGAGACAGGTAGAAAGCTAAGTGCTTTAATCCTCACCACATACCTCTTTTGTAAGGAAAGCGTTTTCCCATTTTTTCCCCCAAGAAAAATGAATGCTTAGAGATAGTTTAAGTAATTTGCCGTAAGTCACCAGCTACGAAGTTCTGAAGCTGAAATGCAAATCCAGGCAGTCGGGCTCCACAACCCACGCTCTGAACCACTGAACTAGACTAGTAGGGAAGGAAATGCTAATGTGTCCCCCTAAGCATCGCATTTCTGCCAGGGAATGACTTTAACACCAAAAGAGAATTAGACATTTGGAATGAAGCCCTAATGGGTAAAGAACAAATAGAAACTTTGAAATAAAAAGAATGATGACCACAAAGAGAAGCATGTTTAACGTTATAGTTCTTTCATCAAATATGGTTACCCACTTAGCTTCCAGGAGAGTTACAGTACTACTCTATGGACTTTGGGGCTATGTTCATTCATTGAGTTAGCATATGTTTAAACTGATCTAATATCCCATTTTCTAACCCTTCCTTTCACTTATTTCTAGTAGACAGTCAAGGAATAAATACATGGACAATATTTTCCTAAACAGTCTAGAATTTTCTAGAAATTAATGATAAGGTTTTTCCAGCCTCTAAGCTGCTATTTATAAAGCACCTTCTCACTTGAAACTTACTAGCATGCAGATATAGGTATGAATCAAATATTTTTCCTTAAAACTTTAATTTTTTTTGTGAGGAACATTAGCCCTTGAGCTAACCTCTGTAGTCAATCTTCATCTATTTTGTGTGTGGGACACCGCCACAGCGTGGTATGATGAACGGTGTGTAGGTCTGCACCCAGAATCCGAACCTGCAAACCCCAGGCTGCCTAAGCGGAGCACGTGAACTTAACCATTTTGCCACCAGACTGCCCCCTAAAATTTTGATCTAATGTTATGGTTTATATGATATTTAATAGATCAGAAAATTGTGTATGTAAATACACACACCCTTACCTCTACCACCATTTCCCCCTCACATCCATGCATAAAATGATCATGTTTTTATAGGTAAATGCAAAAGTTTGTATTCTTAAAATAGTTATATATGAGTAAGAACAGCCATTAACCCCCAACAGTTTAAAAAACATATGCGTTTTAATTTTGTCAGTGAAAAGGAAAATATTTTATTTTAATAACTATTTTCTCCCTTAGCTCATTAAAATATATTCCCGGAGGCTTCCAGAACCCATTTCATATCTGCAAGCTTCCCCAAATTCTCACAAATGGTGGCATTAGTGGCACTGGTAATCAGAGCTGGCGTAGAGAATGTAAATGAGAAGTGCTGTATAAATCAGCCTCGATATTGTTCTGCTGCTTTTATCTGTCCGCTGTGGGTTGGGTTCATTGCTTGCAGGAGCTCATCCTGGCTGGATAAAAACCACAAGCAAGTTGCAGACCAAAACAAATGGGTCTCACAGGAATTCTGAGAAAAATAGGAATTATGGAAACTTCCATAAATGATCTGCTTGCACAAATCCATAAATTGCAGTCACATCCTTAATTTTGGTAAATGCTAGGTACATACGGCAGTTCAGCAATCTCTTGAAATAACTGGCAGTCAACAAGTTAACGCTCACACCCTCTGGTTGGCAGCATTCCCTACAACCCACTTACAATCACTTTTTGGCTACAAAGGCTTGTCTTTTTCCTGTTGTTCTTGGCAAGTTTCTTAGGGGTAAGAATATGGAAAGATTACCAAAATCATGAACGGGAAATCATTTGAAGGATCAGCTGAAAGAACGTATCGAATCCGAGTTTCCTGAAAGATCATCCCTTGTTAAAAAGCCTATTTTTCTTTTGAGCTCACAAAGCTAGTGCTTTGTTTTTGTTTTTGTTTTTTTTCGTTTGTTTGTTTATAGCAATAGAGTGAACATGTTTCTGAGGGATTAATCTTCTTTTCTTTGTGGGACACATAAATAAGATATAACCTATATATATATAGGTTATGTATGAGATATACATTATATTTGTATATTACATGAATTTTGCTCTGTCAATGAGTTTTATCTTTAGAGAAGAAGAATTTGAAATATTATTTATTTCTGAATTTGTGTATAATAAAATATTTTGTATTTATATATTGAATCCTGGAAAAATAGCTTACTGACATTTATCTACAATTCTTTGGATGTAGAGAAAGATTAATATAGGCAGCTCTATTTTTCATATGAGTTAAGAAGGTTAGAAAAATTGCCTAGGGTCCCAAAATGATTTCAGATCTAGCTGTCTGAACACAGAGTTTTTGCTCCTCCCCATCATGCTAAATTGACGCAGAATCTGCAAGAGCCTGGCTGACTGAGGCATTTCTTCAAATTAGAATGGTCAGAAAAACAGTGAATATAAAAGCAATTACATCAGTTGTTTTACTTAAAGGATTGCTTACACAGACTTAGCCAATAAACTGAGACCTCACGGACAGTCATATTGTTCCATGTACTTACAAAGCAAATTATTTCTTCTTTCAAAATCCAGTTAAACTAAGAATAAAATGCCAAGCAAAACAAAAGAAAAACTGAGAATATACCAGTGTTTATAATAAATTCATAATTTTCATGGCTGTGTAGATCTTAGTCATCACTTGAGATATTTTATTAATGCAAAATGGAGGAATTTTTCTGAACCAATCTACTAAAAACAGTTAGTTGGGCACCTATTATGTGGTCAGCATTCGACACAAATACAGGAATATTCAGATGTGAAGATATGGCAACCACATCAATCTCTAAATGGGAGGTACAAACAGGGGATTTTGAAAAATAGACGAAAGGATTTAGAAATTATGAGGTAGAAATTGCAGAGACAGGCTAGTTGGGTTGGAATTTGTTCTTAATAAGCTGAGTCTTATCCAAGCATGACAGGCGAATTGCAGGAGTAGAGGTGGCAGAGCAGTAGTATGAGTGGGAGACAGGAAGGGCTTGGATTAGAATGGTGACACCGTGCTGCCATTCTCACTTGACTCTTTATTCTGTTATTCAGTTTCGCTTTATTGTGCTTTTAAAAAAATCTAGCCCTTTTATTACTTTCATTCTCACTTTGAAGTGGAAAGCAAAATAGGGTATATGATTGTAAATTACCCAATCTAATTCGAATCAAAGCTTGAGTACTAACTCGTTTGACTTCAGGAGGAAATAGTGTGTGTTCTGGTATGTTCTTCAGCTTTCCAACAGAGATGAATACAGGTTCCTTATATGCTGCAAAGGTTCTTCAGGTGATAAAATAAGTAAAATTATGCAATTCCTGTTTTTACCATCCTGCTCTTCCAGCATTGCCATGAAAATATCTCTACTTTTCACTATTTGCCTCTTAATAATTATTGTTTACCTTGTTCAGATTTGTATGGTAATTCACAAAATGCTTTTATGTTCAGTTCTTTATGAAACTCTCACAAGCACATTATGGTGAAAATATCAGTTTCCCCCATTTTCCAGACGAATCCTAATTTCCCTCACTTGTTAGCATTTGCTGCTCTCACGTTATTTTCCAAGAATATGGATTCAAAGTGTCATGTAACTGATCCACCTACTCCAGAATTCCAAGTCTCACGCAGACTTACAAAGCAGTTAATGAGAAAAAATATGATACAGTTTTCAGGAATAGATTGAACCAGAGAAAAAAGGGAATACTAGATATATAGGCAATTTAACACAAGAATGCTTAAATAACAAATGCATATTCATCTTTGATTTCATCCTTTTTCTCACTGCACGTACCTAATCAGCTACTTTTCCAATGTATTACTCTTCTAAATGCCTTTTACACCTACATGTTCTTTCAGGCCATCCCCACAATCACAACTCAAATTAAAACCTGAACACTACTGCAATATTCATATTATTTATCTGCTCTTAAATCTCAATGTATTTCTATTAAGTGAAAAACAGTTCAGTCTCCTTAGTGGTGAAATTTAAGCATCTCCAGAGTCTGATGCGAAGGTTTGCTCTGGTGGAGTCCTGGAGACAACGGTACAGGAGGGACAGCCAGTTATGTGCATCTCTTCCTTCCTCCGTGTTCAGTGATATCGTTGGTAGCTTGATATCTGCCGTGGTAGGGATATTTGCTTCAAGGAAATCGGCAAATACTGCAAATCAGGTTTTCTTTCACCAGAGAGCCTACTGCTAAACATTTATCTGCATCCCACTGGTTCTGTTCCAAATCCCATTATCACCTTGTGTGTTAGGTGTATTTGAGACTTCCTAAATCTGTCCTAAGCATGGCCTCCTCCATCATCCTGTGATGCACTTCCTCCTCATTTTGACCAGGTGAAAAGTCATGATTCTTGGTAGAATAGCAGTATTTTGGGGGTAGATTATTTTTTTTCTAGAGTTCTTTTTGAGGAACATGTCTTAAACCTCTAGGAGAAAAATGAAAGTAATACCTATACTTCCGGGCCAGGCTTTACTACCATCTCGTCCTATTGCATGTCTTATTATCTTTTTGTAAAAAGATTAATTTTTTGGAATAGTTGTAGGTTCACAGAAAAATTGAGAAGAAGGTACAGAGATTTTCCATATACCCACTGTCCCCACACATGCATAGCTTCCCCCATTATCAACATCCCCCACCAGAGTGGTACATTTGTTACAACTGATGGACCTACACTGACATAATCACCCAAAGTCCATAGTTTACCTTAGGGTTCACTCTTGGTGTATATTCTATGGGTTTGAACAAATATATAATGACATGGCGTCATTATACTATCCTACAGAGTAGTTTCACTGCCCTAAAAATTCTGTGTTCTAGCTATTCATTCTTCCATACCCAACCCCTGGCCACCAGGGATCATTTTACCATTTCCATAGTTTTGTCTTTTCCAGAATGTCATATAGTTGGAATTATACAATATGCTGTCTTTTCAGATTGGCTTCTTTCACTTAGTAATATGCATTTAAAGTTCTTCTGTATCTTTTCACAGCTCGAGAGTTCATTTCTTTTTAGCACTAAATAATATTCCATTGTCTGGATGTACCATACTTTATTTTTCCATTCACCAGTGAAGAACACACTTTAATTTTTACAGCTGAAAAATTCTACTCTTTTCTGTGCTCTCATAAAATTTTATAATACATCTTATTCAGCATCATTATTATTTACTCTTTATCTTTCCTACTATACTATAAATTTTATGAAGGCAAAGTTTGCATCTTGTTCATGTTTATTCCCATATTGTCTACTTTAATGTGTGGGAAATGAAAGGAGTTCAGTAAATAAATGATAAGTAAATGGATGAACAACACTGAACATTTTACTGGCCTCATATTTCCAGTTCCTTTTTTTCCCATTAAATCTGCTAACTTATCAAAGAGCTATTGAAAACCTATTTAAAAGAGAAAAATTTGCCCCATTTATTGTCACTTCTTGATTGAACATGAGTATACTAAATACCAAATGAGTCATAGGCCCTGTTCTTGAATGACATGTAAGAAGGCAATAAATAGTGACTGAAATGCCAAAATAGCTATTGAATTTCACAGATTTTTCTAAAGAAAGTAATACAAACCAACATGGTTTTTACAAGTACCCTTAAAGGGCAGTGAGAGAGAAAACAGCACTTGGAAAAACATGTTCTGTAAAAATATTTACTTAAATGTTACTTCACAGAGGCTGGGGGGTAGGCGGATATTTGCATGATAAAATTGCTTATTAACAGCTTACTAGGCTTCAATTTCTTGGTTTGAAAATAAGCTGAGGATTCCCCACACTATTTTTTTTTTCTTTTTTTTAAAGATTGGCACCTGAGCTAACAACTGTTGACAGTTTTCTTTCTTTTTTTTCGCCCCTGCTTTTTCTCCCCCAATCCCCCCAGTACATAGTTGTATATTTTTAGTTGCAGGTCCCCCTAGTTGAGGCATGTGGAACGCCACCTCAATGCGGCCCGATGAGTGATGCCACGTTCGTGCCCAGGATCCGAACCGGTGAAACCCTGGGCTGCTGAAGGCACGAACTTAACCACTTGGCCACAGGGCCGGCCCCTCCCAACACTATTTTTGTTTTGTTTTGTTTTCTACTAGAATAATGTTGACATCTTCAGAATTTAATGAAAAAGTCTATTATTCCCCCAGATGCTTAAATCCCTTTACTCAGGCATTTAGGAAGCTATCGAGTCAGCTCAAATTCGGTAGGTTTAAAGTTACAAAATATATACTCTTATTTGCTGTTTGCTGATGCATGAAGATTTTTGTCATTTCCAACATCTTACTTTCCTGAAAAACAATTCCATGAACGGGTTCACTCAGTGGCCAACAGATTCACCGGGCAGGAGAGCAGGTGTCGCTGACTTCCCATTTGGAAGCAGCTGGCTGTTCTTATTTACATGATCTCGGTTAGCTTCAGGGGTAAGAAGTGTGCCAGGAGTACAGTGCTCAAGGCTTTGATCTCTCTCTGCCTTGTCCTGACCACACATTATCCTTAACCTCCATAAGCTACATGCATTACATGGCCGTTGCTGACAAAGGAAATGAACTAAGGGAGATTCCAGCTGGATCAGCACAAAACCGCCAACAAAACTGGGAAAAAGTAATCTGAAATGTATAGACGCCTCTAATGATATTCTCTAACGCCATTTTGGCATGGGAAGGACAACAGTGTTAACACTTAAGATTTTTCATAATTAACATTAACAAAGAGACTCTTGAGAGTTGCTTTTAAGGGCAGAAGAGTAGACTTTTAAATTTCGGATATGAGTATTGATGATATTTGATTGATGTAATTACAGAAAATAAACAATTTCTAGAGGCCAGCTCTTTTACTGAAAAAAAAAAACAGTCTCCTTGGTACCATTCCAGATTGCAAGAGTCAGCAGACACTAGCTCCACATCATAGAAAACTATCCTGGGAAAAGGTCACTTTCCTATGACAACACAAAGCAGGGAGGAATCTGCAGAATTGCACATGGAGAGAACAGCTGAGGTCATTGATATTCTGTATTCTGTTCCATAGTTTAAGGCTGATAATTCCAAACCAGCTATTTAGCTTAACTGCAAATTTTATAAACATATATATTATAAATTCTTAAATATATATTATATGTAATAGGAAGTGACAACACTATAAGTTGAGAAAGTATCGATACTTTTAACAGGATGCGTCAATAGTCTAAAAGTAATTATTAAAACAGTGATGAAATCACTAGTAATACTAACAGCTAAATTTTGTGAAGAGCTTTTACGTCAGGCATTATGTGACACATATTTCTTCCAATATTGCATTTATCTTCAGAACTACTACACAGAAGTAGAAACTTTTTCTCCTCAAGTATACAAGTGAGGAAACCAGGGCTCGGAAAGACTTAGTACTTCTCTCAAAATTCCACAACTAATAAATAGTGTCACCAGCACTTAAAACCCAGAGTTTTCTGCCACCAAATCTTTATTTCTTGGCCACTAAACTAAGTTAACTATGGTAAAAGACCCAGATATTTAAATTTAAAGTATCATAACAAGATATTTATGAAAATTATTATAAACATATCTAGATATTTATGCAATATGGACATTCACTTTTTTCATTTTACATTCAGACATTTGAATATTATTTAGATCAGCATTTTCCAAAATGTGCTCCTTAAGATAATGACTATACGTGACGTTAATAAATATTACATGAAAAACTTGTAGCCTAGCTAAGTGAGCCTGGGTTAGACAAGTTTAAGTAAAGCTACTTTACTGCAGGATTCACTTCTCAGCTCTCAATGTGCATTTTGATTATCCAAAGACAAAGGAAATAAATGTTTGCCAGTTTTTGTTGCTTGTTTATCATGTTTCAAGCCCAAGCATTACTTCGTTTAATTCTGACAGGCTTCTGAGTTAAGTTTATCAGCATCATTTAACAGATGAGGAAGCTGAGGCTTATAAATAGGAAGTAAGTTGCCCAAGATCCCGAAACTAGATTGAAACTGCAGAACTCAGCTATCTTAACAACTAGGGTATGCTATATTGCTGTCTTTTCTATTGATTAAAAGCCTTTTTAAATTTTTTTTGGCATCTAGAAGACACTTGGAATCACCAGTTAAGACATAGTTAAGACATAGTCTTGCAACTACTGACACACTGTGTGTAATTGTGAATTTGTCAGTATCTGCTCCCTCTCCCTGTGGTTTGTGAGGTCCTTGTAGATAAGATCTATCATATTTGTATCCTCAGTTCCTAAAAAGAATGCCTAAAACTCTTCATTTCCTAAGTACTCAATAGGTATTCAATAAATAGCTATTGAGTGAATTAGTCTGTAGGCTGACCTCACCCTTCTTGTGTGCCAAATCTACACAGACAATGTTATTGCTAATCTCCTGAGGCAACCCCTAGTGTTGGAAGCAAAAGTGGGGAAAAGTGAAAGGAAATCACAGTTCTATCATATCTAGAATCTTGAGAATAAAAATATATTTAATAGAATACAAATAATTAGATAACATAATCAGGGACAGGATTACAGATTCAAAAATGTGCATCATAATTTCCACCAAAACCTATCTCAAAAATATACTCATAGTCAAAGTAAACAAATCAATATTATTTTTAAAAATGTGGGATAGCAAGAAGGCCATGTTAAGCACAGGATTATGTGATACAGGTTGGAATTCTACCTCTTCAATTTTGCCTCTTTGGGCAAGAAAGCAGACATTGCTGAACCTCGTTTTCTTGATTTCCAAATGGTCATGTTTTCTTCCTTACAGGATGTTGCAAAAATTAAGTGAGATAAACCACAAAGGGTAGTGTGTGGAACATAATAGTCACCAAATAAATAGTAACAATTACTTTCACTCCAGTTGACTTTAAATCAATTCAGATTGTTGATTTTTGAAGAACCCATTTCCTTACAAGGGAATTGAATCCATGTAAGTAGACTGCTCATGATCTGCTACAGTGAGTTTACTTCCAAACCTATCCATTTCTAAGAGGTTCATTTCTCATTTTTAAAACGTGCTGATGGTAGAAAAAAATGGATGCCTTCTGAGACAGTGCTATGGTACCCTAACCATTCATCAGGGTAACTCACCAACTTTTTGAACAATCTGAAAATTGACTTCAGAAGTTTCCTCCGTCTAGGTATTAACTTAAAGCATGTTGAGATGTATTAGATTGTCATACACGGGACAAAAGAGACTAGCAATTCTGCATAAACCAGATAAATGCTGGAATAAATCTGCTGCTATTTCTAATAGAGCACAGGCTTTCCTGACATGTCATTGCTAAATGTTCTACTTTACAAGATTGAAATTGTCCAAAGTCACTCACTATTCTAAACAGGATCAATACTAAAAGGGATTTACTAGTCAGCTCAGTGCATAAATCTACTATGATTAAAGTTGGTTCTAGAGAATATAGTACTAACACTGGGAATTTTCCTTTTCTTGTTCAGAGCAAATAATGAAATACATTCATTTAAAGGGTGATATAGAAAGCAATTTGTTTTTTCACCTTAACTATCAGTGTGACTCAGTCACTCATTCATTCATTCATTTTTCAAATATATATGGAGTGTTTACTGTGTACAGGCCCTTTGGGAGCTTCAAGGTTGTTTTATACATAGACTCCTCCCTCGAGGAGCTTACAGTCTATCAGAGAAAGATCAATACAAACATAAACAAATTAATTTCACTATCGAAATGGGTAGATGTCATAAGTGCATTAAGATAATTTGAGAGAGGGAGAATTTTACACTTGGTTTAGAAATTATAAAAGGCCTAAATTTTGTACATTAGAGTTGGGAATTGATAAATGGATAAATTTGGATTTATAGAGATAGAGTAGAAATTGCTTATTTTTAACTTTTTACAACAGATTTTAAGCTTTTACAATAGAATAAGGGGTAGGAGACAGCCATCAAATATGGACATCAAACTATTTAACTAGACTTTTCCAACAAAATATAATTTGAATGTCATATACAAGATTGGTATGTATTTCCCAGATACATCATCACTTCCAAGTTTAAGTATTTTGAGAGATAAGTTGATCTTTTTGGTAAGCAGGGAAACATTTTCTGCATCTTTTGTGGAAAAGTAGCCTGCAAACTCATGAGATTATAGCATTGCAGCTGTTTTATTCTTAAATTTATCTCCCCTACTTATTTAGTATGGATGAATCATAAAATTCTGACAACTTCTATGTGACATCTGGTTAGAGTATGAAAACACAATTATTTAAAAGAACATAATCAATATTTGTGTATTTTGAAATAAATAAATGTATAAATAACCAAGAGTAAGGAAATGAGTATTAAACGCCTTTAAAACATTTCCCATTTGTGAATGGTATCTATGATGAAAACTGAGAATTACATCCACTTTGGTAATTTTAACATTTTCTTTGTGTTCTGAAAATTTTACTGCTGTAAGCTCTTAAGATACTTTACTGCCCTCCCCTAATGATAATATGGTCAAATAAGTTTAGGTTAAATTAAAGATAAATAAGCTTCTTTATTGCAATGATTAGCTCTCAAAGAGCGGTGTGAATTTCCTACCTGGTACTTAGAGTATTTCACAAACTATGTGATAATCACTCTTACAAACAAACAATCTTAGTGAATCATTACTCTCCCGTCCTTAATTCTAAGACCCAAAATTGATTAGTTTATTCAACTAAAGATGAAGACTTAATAGATATTAGAATTGACTGGTACATTCAGTCCAATTCAAAAAAACATGTGTTGAGTACCTAGGAAGAAGGCATGATGCTCGAGGCTAGAGAGGCATCAGAGCCTAGTGTTGAAGAACATAAGATCTGGAGTCAGACCGTTTGGGTGTATATTCTAGGCCAGTTACTTATAGTCAAGTTGCTTATCCTCTCTGTGCCTTAGTTTCCTCATCGGTAACGGAGATGACAATATGATAATAGAATCTACACGCCATAGCATTATGAGGGCTAAATAATTGAATAAATGTGAAGTTCTTAAAATAGTTTCAGCCACATCACAAATAACATATATGAATTAGCTAATGTAATAGCCACCATAATAGAATATTTTTAAAACATTATCTTTAGGGGCTGGCCCCGTGGTCGAGTGGTTAAGTTCGCGTGCTCCGCTGCAGGCGGCCCAGTGTTTCGTTAGTTCGAATCCTAGGCGCGGACATGGCACTGCTCATCAGACCACGCTGAGGCAGCGTCCCACATGCCACAACTAGAAGAACCCACAACGAAGAATGCACAACTATGTACCGGGGGCCTTTGGGGAGAAAAAGGAAAAAATAAAATCTTTAAAAAAAAAAAAACGTTATCTTTAGCCTCTTATAAGCTAAGAATTTATTAAACATTCCTATACAAGCTTGTAATCATGGTTTAACTACTCAAGCAAGTTATTTACTTTCTCTGAGCTTTCATTTTCTCATCTGTCGTATGGGGAAGGGGGCTGTGATAAGGACTTCATCACGCTGGCAACGCGGCCTCTGCATTTCTTCTCACCGATCTCCCTTTAAAACAGAAGCAATTGTCTCCGTAAAACTGGACCTTGGTCTGCCTTCCCTAGCAGACTCAGCCTTCAGTGGAATTTCTGCCTGCCTTTTCAAATCGGACAAATATATAAGACTATTTCATACTCAGTCTCAGAATCAAGATCATATGGCCCCACAATAGAATGACAAGTATATGTGGAACATTTTCCTTGTGTTTTTTTTTTTTCAATAGGACAAATTAAGTAAAAAAATTTTGACCAGCTGGATCATTCCTTTTTTAAAAAAAACGAAAAAACAAGGGACTGGCCCCGTGGCCAAGTGGTCAAGTTTGCACGCTCCGCTGCAGGCTGCCCAGTGTTTTGTTGGTTCGAATCCTGGGCGTGGACATGGCACTGCTCGTCAAGCCACACTGAGGCGGTGTCCCACATGCCACAACTAGAAGGACCCACAACGAAGAATATACAACTATGTACAGGGGGGCTTTGGGGAGAAAAAGGAAAAAAATAAAATGTTTAAAAAAAAACAAAACTAATTTTATTTATTTATTTTTGAATGATATAGTTTATTTTATTCTATTTTTGGTGTGGAAGACTGGCCCTGAGCTAACATCTGTTGCCAATCATCCTCTTCTTTTTCTTTTTCTCCCCGTAGCCCCAGTAAATAGTTGTATATCATAGTTGTAAGTCATTCTAGTTCTTCTACATGGGATGCAGCCACAGCATGGCCTGATCAGCAGTGCTGGGTCCACACTCAGGATCTGAACTGGTGAACCCCGGGTTGCCACTGCAGAGTGCACAAACTTAACCACTTGGCCATGGGCTGGCCCTAAACAACAGTTTTATTGAACTATAATTGTCATACAATTCCCCTTTTAAAATGTATAATTCAGTGGGTTTTGGTGTGCTCACAGAATTGTGCAACCACCAACACTATCTAATCTAGTAGATTAGATAGCTATGGATTTGCCTATTCTGAACATTTCATATAAATGGAATCATACAATATGTGGTCTTTTGTGTCTGGCTCCTTGCATTTAATATATTTTCTTCCAGATTCAACCATGTTGTAGCACGTATCAATACTTCATTACTTTTTATTGCCAAATAATATTCTATTGTATGGATATATCACATTTTGTTCATCCCTTCATCACTTGATAGGCATTTGGGTTGTTTCTACTTCATGGCTATTGTGAATAATGCTGCTGTGAACATTTGTATACAGATTTTTACGTGGATAAATGTTTTCAGTCTTCTTGGGTATATACCTAGAAGTGGAATTGCTGGGTCATAGCATAACTCTACATTTAACTTTTTGAGTAACAGCTCAAGTATTTTCCAATAAGGCTGCACTATTTTACAATCCCACCAGCAGTGTGTGAAGGTTCTAATTTCTCCACATTCTTCCCAACACTTGTTGTCTGTCTTTATTTTAGTCATCCTAGTGGGTGTAAAGTGTTATCTTATTGTGGTTTCAAACAATTCATATAGTATTGAAAATATGAATGAAATGGGGGGGTATCATCAAATAATGTAACTATAATTCAGAATGAGAAAACAAAGAAATTAAAAGTCTTGTCAATTACTTCCCGTGAACACATTACGTTTTTGATGGATAATCAAGAGTATATTCAGTTCCATGAAGACATCCTCTAAACTACAGGGAACTAGAGAAAGCTCTGAAATGGTGCTATTTTCCTCAACTTAGAAACTCTAGAAAAACCATGGTTTATTTAGGTAAAATGAGCCTTTAAATACACTTAAAAATGTGAACTTTTTAAATAGAATAGCAATTTTACTTTGGAGGTAGCTTCAGAAACAAAGAGTTACTTGAATTACACTTAGGAGATTTAAATTTTTTAAAAAATGTATCAGAACAAGCTTTAAATTACCACTTCTTAAGCACTTTGTAGAGTATACAGAATTTTATTTATCCTTATTCATATTAGTTTCCTATGGCTGCTGTAACAGATTATCAAATTCAGTGACTTAAAACACATGTATTCTCTTACAGTTCTGTAGCTCAGAATCTGAAATCAGTTTCACTGGATGGAAATCAAGGTGTCAGCAGGGCCACTTTTCCTCCAGAGGATGATCTGTTCCTTACCTTATCCAGCATCTGGTGGCTTCCAGCACTTCTTGCCTTGTGGCCACATGACTCTAATCTCTCCCTCTGCGGCTACATATAACTATCTACATGGCTGTAGATTCAGATATACCATTTTGTACCTATACATACAAATGTTTTCAACTTTGCTTACATGGTAATGATAAATCATTTTGTATTTCTGTAGCCCGGTTTTCTTGGTCTCATCAAACTTCCTACTATATCTAATGTAAATTATTGTGTATGGAAGATATTATAAAACCTTTGTGGGAAAATGAGACAAAACTATAGTAATTATATTATTTCAAGAAACATTTATTGTATACCTACTCTGTACCAAATATCATAGTCAGTGCTGATACACAAAGATCTCTACTGAATTAGCATCCAATGGAGAGACAGACATAGAAATAGGCATGGAGACTATAATGTAACAAGGAACATCTTGATAAAGCTGAAAGAGGCTCATATAAGCTTGACAAAGTGTTAGCAGCTGTACCAGGCCTGACATATTGTAGACAAGCAATAAATATCTATTGGGTGAATGAATGGAAACTTCATACCAAAAGATTTGGGATTTTTTTTTTAAAAAAAAGGAGTGTGACTTGACTTCACTGATAGAATGAAGACAGAATTTTATAGGGAAAAGGAAAAACACTGGCAAAGTCAATAATAGTTTGTTGATTCAAATAGATGAAAGAAGGAGATATATTTCTACCAGTTATATTGTTTGATATAATTAGGGCGCCTTAAAACCCTTAAGAATTATTCAGAATCCCAAAGAGCTTTTGTTTTTGTGGGTTATAGCTATTAATATTTACCCTATTAGAAATTCAAACTAAGAATTCTAAAAAATGCTTATTTATTTTAAACAAACATGATACACCCATCACATATTAACAGAATGCATTTTAATAAAAAAGGATATTTTCCAAAACAAAATAATTTAGTGAGAAGAGTAAATCTCTTTAATGTATGACTTAAGATAGCTGAATGCTGCTTCTGCATTTAACCTGCTGTGAATTTTTGTCATTAAAGTATACGAAGAAAATCTAGCCTCGTGCAGATACTTAGTTGGAAAACAACTATAAAACATTATTTCAGATAGTTGTGGAAATCTCTGATAGTACACTAAAATGTGCAAGTGGTAGTTTCTTAAAGATTAGTTGCCAGGCCCATGGCTAGTGGAGCTTGCAAATTAAACAATTGCACAAGTGCTTTCCTTCAGACAACCCTCGTACTTTGCTATTGAGCAGAAGTGTTTCATTGCGTCCTTCCTATTTCATTATATAAAATATTAGAAGGGAGTATATTTAAGGGTTGACATTTAAGAAAATTAATTTTTAGTACTCCAAGGACTGTCTTAAGTGAACTGGCATTTCCACCCCACCCCCCGTGAGTGTGTGCGGTGAAGAATATAGTGACTGTTAATGTAGTTTGGTGCCATTGAAATGGTCTTGAAGGTCCGCTAGGATTACTTAGAGAGCTGCTGGATTAGTACATGAGCTGTTCATTGAATTCTCAAATTATAACAATGCCACTTAAGAGAACACTGAAACATCTCTTTTATGCAAAAAGTACTTATGTGGCTACTCTTCTACCAAGAATATGACAAATACTTGTATTTTCTTAACCCCTAAAATGGATGTTACCAAAGGAACCTCATTACTCACAGAAAAGTTCTTAGACTCTTGCAACCCATTTCAGCAGTGAACAATATCTTCCACATACTGATGACTCAATGAATACTTGTCGAACACATGGAAAAGTGAACCTACAAGAACGTCAAATAAGAAGTGAAAGATGAGCTGCTAGAGAAGGAAACTGACAAAATTATGAAGTGATAGTTGATAAATCTGAAAACAGGAAAGAATTTAGGAAATATTTAAAAGAACCTTAAAAGTAAAACTAGTAGTCTATTAGGTTTGGTACTAACTAATAACTTTACAGAATATGTTTTATTATAATAGAATAACACTTATTGTTACTCTGGATAATTGTTAAAAAATACTAACCCTTATCAGTTGTACTGAAAATGTTTTTATTCAAAAATCTTTGAAATTGAAGGAAATAAAAATTAATGATCAAAGAAATGTGTTTGATGAAGAGAGAAATTCATTTTGAGAATTCCAGATAACTGAAGCATAATTTGAAATCTTCTCTCTCAATCTATTCACTCCCTATGTAGCCTAAAATTCTGAAGGAATCCCTTTGAAATCGGAACATTTAGCAGTCAGTGCTGTTTCACTTCTCCAGGGAGGTTCTGAGAAAAAAAAGATCTTCAGAGGTTAGTGTTTTTCTTGGTATGGATTTAAATATATGGAGCACAGAATTGAACATTTGCAGGAGAAGGAAATTAGACTATTTCTTGGCTGTTTATTATAAAGTTGTTTCAGTACTTTGAAATGAATTATAAATACATATTAAAATTTGAATTACAAAAACATTTTTAAAACCTATTATAAATGCTTTATAATTACTTGCCACTTAAAACACCCATGTCCTTTGTCAAATCAATTTAATAAAAATAGTTGAAAGCTGATGTTAGATTAAGAATCTGAGAGTTGATGTAAAGAAAGGCCAATAAAATTACCTACCACTAAAAGTCAAAATTAGAGATGCAATTGAGTTTCACAACTTCCGAGACACAGACCTAAGTGCAAATTATCAAACAACAAAAAGTGTTTCCATTTGGTTGAGAGCTCAATGCTCTCTCTTATATTATCCTAATTAAATCTACCTTCTCTGAGTTATCATTAGATTTTTTATATCCTCTTGAATTTCTACAAGGAAAATTTATTAAAATGCCCAGTCATTGTAAATATAATTTAAACTCAGGCATAAACTAAATATTAAGCATTACTAAAATTCAGGACGTCAATACAAACTGTTTTGAAATTTTCAATTTAATGTCTTTATCATAGCTCAAATACCAAAAATATTATTGAATTAATATATTCCAGTAAAGAAGCATACTTGTTACAATTACTATTGTGGAGCCAGTCCCATAAACAAGATAATTGGCATGTTTGCAAATATAAGTATGAACACATGAAGATCATTTTTTTTAATTTTGTGCTGGAGGGAAAGGGGTTGAAGTATTGTACATCATAAAATTAAAAACAAGGGTTGATTGTTAAATGTACCACCTGAATATTTTCTATATTATTTCATATTTCTGTGTTTTCCTTCCAGTTAAATTTAATTGACTGAAGGTTTTCCATAACTATTTCTTAAAAACTGCATTTTACCATTATAGATCTTCGTCTTTTATAACATGAAGACAGCAACAATATTTTTCTTTCTCATGATGTAGATTGAATCTTCCGTATGTCGAGGACCAGCAGGATCAGATATTCTCAACATTGAAAACTGCTGTTTTCCAAGTCAACGTTAAAATGTAGCCTCACAAATATTTCTGTGGAAAACATGCTCAAACATTCTTCTCAGAGGACATTGAAGCCAAGGCTTAGTTTTACTTCAACCATGTCAGTAGCGATATGTAAAGTATATGGTCACAAAGAGTGTCTCATCAGCAAAAAATGCTTCAAGAGCCTTCTACACCACTTTCCGCACACAGCCATTTGTAGATTACCTGTAAGAACACTCAAGGTGACTTTCCCTGAAGAGCTTTTTGGAACATGAGAAGTGGCATGAGAATCTCCGCGAGAGGGTTTCAGCCTGAGGTATTTAATCCCTTGAAGCACAGTAGAAAAAACAGATACAAAATTTCCACTGCGGCAGTTCCTTTTTTCACTCCTCCTTTCTGTGACTAAAATGCCGTGTTATGCCCTATTCTGACTCTCAGGCATAATTGTTAGACAATCTATAGCCATATAAAAGTGCGTTTTGTAGCCAGCAGGAACCCAATAACAACAAATTTTGAGGCCAGTTTAATATATATATTAAATATATGTGAGGCCAGAAAATTAATAATCTTCAATATTAAGAATCCTAAAATTATAAACCAGATTTGCTTTTATTCTAACATGCTATTTTTGATAATATCTGACACCCATTGAGAGCTTAAAATTTACCAAGTACTTTGATAGGTTTTTTTACAGAAATTTCTTTAATCCCTAACATAGACAATGATAGAAATAAATTTATGATCACCTTCTCAAAAAATAAAAATACTAGGGGCTGGCCCCGTGGCCGAGTGGTTAAGTTCGCGCGCTCCGCTGCAGGCGGCCCAGTGTTTCGTTAGTTCGAATCCTGGGCGCGGACATGGCACTGCTCATCAGACCACGCTGAGGCAGCGTCCCACATGCCACAACTAGAAGAACCCACAACGAAGAATACACAACTATGTACCGGGGGGCTTTGGGGAGAAAAAGGAAAAAATAAAATCTTTAAAAAAAATAAATAAATAAAAATAAAAATACTGGGGCTGGCCTGGTGGCATAGTGGTTAAGTGCATGTGCTCTATTTTGGCAGCCCAGGGTCTGGAGGTTCGGATCATGGGTGGGGACCTATGCACCACTCATCAAGGCATGCTGTGGCAGCATCTCACATACAAAATAAGGAAGAATGGCACACCTGTTAACTCAGCGACAATCTTCCTGAAGCAAACAGGGGAAGGTTGGCAATAGATGTTAGCTCAGGGCCAATTTTCCTCACCAAAAACAAACAAACAAACTGAGGCTTATAGTTTAAACTGCGTGCACAAGTTCTCATAACTAAAAAAATTCTAATGCCTAAGAATTCATACCAAACCAGTACATTCTATAATGGATCAATATGAATTCAATGAATAGGCTCCATCATGAAGTGAGAAAGGTAAGGATATATTATAAAAGTGATAATTCAACTTTGCATGCTATAGTGTTAAACAAGTTATAGTAATCATCTATTAGATAATTAATAAAGCTACAGTTATGGGTTGGGATTTATTAACTAGAAGATATTTATTTTGTGCCAGGCATGGTGCTACTTGCTGAGAATGTACTGAGAACAGGGAGAGTTTTTGCATTCGTGGAATTTGCTATCCAGAGAAGTCCTCAATGTGGCATAAGTTGTAATAAAAAGATTTTAAAAACAAGGTATGAGTAAAATTTTCTACATTCTCTGGTTTACTAGTTTCTGGTAACCATGTGCATTTGTATGCATGGCTGTTATTAATCAAATCACTAACAGGCCAAGTTTCAGTTAACTCCCTGGGATTGCAGGGCCAGTTTTCCAATTTATGTATCATGACGACCAATTTATTCTTCACTCGGCCACTACCTGTCTTTAGGCCATTTTCCGTATAAGGTTTATCTACAACAAAAATGAAATTGAAGGTCAATCAACAAAGTTGGCTTTCTTTTTGACAGTTGTGGTGAAACACTGATGGGAAAGAGAATTAAAAATATTGCTTGGAAAACCTTGAGAAGTTTTAACATTTTTGTAGATTGTACTTATCCATGTTATCCCCATTTTTCTTGCCGCTATTACGAAAGTATTGGACAAAGAGAGGGGCATTCCCAACCCAAGATAAAGGATGGTGTGCCCACTTCTGTGACACTTAAAAGATCAAATGAAAATTAGGATCTAATTTCTAGCTGCATCAACTACTATTTGAAAAAAGGAGAGCTCAGAAGAACGTCAACTGGTATAAACAGATCAATCTTGAATCATCAGGCAAAACTGTGTATTGTGCTCATTCAACAAAATTCTGGTCACAGTGACTAACAGGTGTTTAGTAGGTCTCCAGCAAGCTGAGGGCAAAAAACAGCCCATATTTGCTTAAAAGATTAAATGACATTAAAAAAATGAAAGAAATACAAATGAGACACAGGTGTCACAGTTTCGATGACTTATGCCGATGGTATCATACTGGGATGGGTAGCGCTTAGCACTGTGTTGGTGATAAACACAGTTCATACACTTCCCTGTATTTAACGTGCAATTTTTTCTGTGATAGCTGTAATTTTGAGTACACTGAGTGCTATTCAAGTGACAAGGGATTGGAGTGGAAGCATGCACTTTTCTAAAATGATGCCAGATTTTTTTTTTAACCTTTGCAGTTTAAGTATTTAGAAGCACATAGTGTTTATAAATCTACTGAAATAAGTTAAATACCTTAATTGCTTCTGAAAACACTTCTAATCTGAAGCACCAACCACATCTGCTATATCTTCTTCCCAACCCAGTTTCCTCAGAAGCAATGCAAAGTCCTAAAAGGTCTTAAGGGTCAGAATGTGATGTCCTTTTGGGAAAAGTGTCTGAATCCAGTAAGGTCAAAAACTTTTCCAACAAAACATTATGGAAATATTTGGGGTTAAAAAAAAAAAAAAGAACACCCATTAACCTTTTAAGAATCTTTTAAATGGAAAGAAAATATCCTGTTTAGATTTCTAAGGGAACATATATCTCAAGAGTGGATGTTCCTTTCCTATCAGCAATAATTTGGCATTTATGTAACTGTTCCATTTTTCAACATATACAAACTGCTGTGTGTACATTTAATTCTACTAAAAGTTAACATTATTCAGTAAGATTATAGCTGAAGGAGACTCAGTTACCAGAACGCCTTCTTCATTTCACCTTCTCTCATACTCCATAATCAATCCGCCAAGTCTTGTCTGTTTTACCTCCAAATGATGTCTCTATCTACTTTTCTCTACTTCTAATGCCTCCTTTCCCCCGACCCCCAGTCTAAGCCATCATCAACCTATCTACATATCTGGGTAACTCTTAAGTCATCGTCATCGTTTCATTCTTGCCCTGTTCTTACCCAGTTATCTTATCAGTAAGAGCAATGACATAATAAAGAAAATCACATTATGCACACCTGCTTAAAGGTTTTAATTTTTTCCCTCTTATAACTAGAATAAACACAAATTCTTTCCATAGCATACAAATTCCTGAATGGCTCTAGCCTTTCCTACAAAACTCCTATCATGCCACAGTCCTCCAACTCTTTTAAAATTATGGCCTTCTGAAACGTCTTTCAACAAATGATCTATCCTAAATTTGCCCTTGTTGCTGAAGAACTTTCTTCCTTTATCTACTAGCATAATGTTTCTTCTAATCTTTTATCTATAAGTTTAATTGGCAATTTCTCAGAAATTTTATTTTAGAATAAAGTAACGTCTTATGTTCTGATCTAAAATCATCTCTCCTTAGAATTTAAAATAATACATATGTATTTCCTTATTTGTCTGTATCTCTTCTTAGAAAAAACATCTCTATGAAAGCAAAGTCCATATCTGCGTTTTTCCTCTGTTGCAAAAAATGTTTCTGGCATAGTACTTAATACACAAGAGGCACTCAATAAGTATCTGCTGAATTAATAAGTTAGTGAGCCAACTACTCAGAGCCTTTGAGTACTTTTTTTTATATAACAAACAGGGAAAGTGATAATCATCATGATGAAGAACACTCCAGGAAAAAACAAAAATTTAGAAAAAGTTCTTGGATTATTTTGTTAAATACCTTAAGAAAAACTGGAATAATAATAATGGTAATAGCTAACATAGTTCAGGTATTTTACATGTTACTATTTTATTTGATTCTGAAAATCAAAAGAACAAAATTAAAAATTAATGTTAGAAAGATATTCTCATTTACATCTTGCAGATGAGAAAAGTAAGGTCCCCAAGAGGTTTCATAACTTGCCCAAAGACACAGGGCCAGTAATTGGTGGAACCAGTCCTTAAACCCAGGGGGTCCAATATCAGAATCTCCACCTGAGTTTTCTACAAAAATGAATGTGTTAATTTTGATTACATTGGTACTTCTTTCATGAATTATAATTTTAGTGAAGTCCTCCTGATCATTTAATAGTCAATGATGCTCACCAATTTACGTGGATATATTTTATTTCTCAAAACAAATGAATTTTTTACATTTACTGTTTATATCTCTATGTAACCAACTTCTTCATTCATTAACAGTCTAAATAAAAGAAGACAGCCTATTTTCTAACAAAATATTAAATATCTCGCCTGATAGATACTCGTCCTGGACCTCAAATTATGAGTTTTAAAATAATTTCTGTTGTCTGTAATACTCTGCAAATATTCATGTCACACTAATAATTCCAAAGTTATAAAATTGAATAGAGAGAGATTTCTGCATTTCATTGCAAAACTTCGTTTTGCAGCAATTTTATACATCATGAATATTGAAAGTAGACTCACGGGATCAATCTCAATAAACCTTATAAAAGTAAAAGCACTGCTTTTTAAAAATTACCTTTATAAATAAGTGTAATATATATTTATGTGCATGATATATCTTAATAGAATTGTTTTTCTATGTTATTGTTTTATAATTTGAGTCTACTGTCCATGACTAATCTCATCCTAAGAATACACGTAGACTATTAAAAACTGCACTCCCCAAATAACAGCAGGAGGATATTTTTCTATGTTATATATATTTACTTCACAGTAAAGAAAAGTCTTTGGGGAAATTTATTGGCAACTTTCTTATGAAAGACTCCTCTGGGCTGTTTTATTCTGGGCAATAAAATAAATTAAGATACTAATTATATGCGCAGATCTCAGGTGGCGATGTGACCATGCAGAGGACAGCAGTCTACAGCCTTTTGAAATGTGTTTACAGTTTTTGAATGCAATCAAATCAATAATCATTTCCCTTCACTAATTACAGCTCCAAGATTAGCGACATTGGCTCTTTAAATAAAAACACTAATGAAGTTGAATTAGTTTCTCTTTAAGAGTAAACCCATGACTTCTACCAGGTGTATTTTTTTCTTCACCAGTGAGCCATCAGCCTGCTAGCCAGTGGTGAGGAGGTTAAAAGCGAAGGATGTTTCTTGGAAATATCTGTCTACCATTAATGCAAGAGTGACTTTGTTTTTGCCAATAAATAAAAATCAATTCTCTACCTTGTCTGCCCCTGGTATGGATGGAGTCGCTGAATCCATTTAGTCCATCAACTGCTTATCTCACAGGAGTGCTGAACTAAATGCTTTTGTTCAAGAGAAAACAAGAAATGAAACCACAGCTGGTACTTAAGTTTGAAGTTTTTAAATCCTGAATCTAGCCCTAAGCAGAGCTGATAAGGAGACTACTCATTTTAAGATATTTCTCATTGATTTAATTATCGATACTAAAGTCTTTCTGGATGTTTTGAAAGTCCAGCTACTCCTTCAAATGAAGCGAATTAAATCTCACTGAGGTACTTTTATTCTCCCTCCCAAATCCATGGGATTTATGTTGTTTAATATTGGGTTGCTTCAATAATCACTTTGTTATATCAACTCAATGCTCATTCAAGTGGAAAAAAATGAAAATTTTTACTCCTCCTTTCTTTTGTATTTTGAGTATATAATGCTATACCAAGCAACATTAACATGACTTGTTCCATCTGACTTGTTTTTAAGTGAAAGACAGGATCAGAGTTAACCTCTTTCACTCAATTCTTTGCACATAGGTTCTTGTTTTTGTTTTTTGTAAGTGGAGTGAAAATTTAAGTAGCTCTGAAAAAACCTGGCCCAGAGAACTCTCACTAGTATTTCTTGAATTGCTTCATTTATGTCTTAGCAGCCTTACAATAAACAAAAATCCAGTCATAATAGATTGAGCAGATGGAGGAAGTCACTGGACAGCTCAGGAAGGATAGGTACCAGGAAGACAGCACCACTGGAAATCTGGGTAACTTTGCTTTACATAATTCTTATTTGTTTGTGTGACACATGGAATATTTTTTTCTATTTTTCTCCATTGTCCTCTTTTATTTTTTTTATTTTCTAACTGCAGCTTCAACTTACCTTTAAGTTCCCCCAAAATTTTGTTCTTAGCACCTAAGTCCTTATCATGTTAAAAATTCAGTTACTGCATGTAATTAAATCTATGTTCAACTTAAACATTTCCAGAAAAAGAGACTCTGATGGTCTCAGTCAAAACTCTGGATCCTTCAAGGGTGACACACACACACACACACACACACAAATACTCCTCAGTCAATTGTCATCTCTTATCCAATTAGCTATGGCCATTTTGTGGACTTGGGATATCAACAGTGTTCATTAGAAATTTCAAACCAAATAAACATCTATTAAACATTCCATATGGCACTGTGCAATGTGTTTTAGGAGATGTGAAGTATAAAATAGAAGCCCATCCAATAAGATTCTTACAATTACAAGTTGGACATAAATATGTATTACATATAAAAATTGGAATACACAACATTCCTGATAAGATTTCGTCAGTGTTCCATTTTATGTTAAGAAGTTATTGGCCATGAACTTTAAAATTTTCCTTTTTGGGGGAAAGCAAAGCAGATAATGGAAGAACTTTTATTAGAAATACAAGATTGTATCCTATAATACTGATTTTTTCGGCTAACTGACTTTTTGGCATGGCGTAGACACTGACTTCCTCTAAAAAAATTCCAAATGTGTTACATTACCAAGAGGCATGGTGCGTACCAAAATTTAATGAATGTCAATATGTAAACCTACATGGAAATATTTGTAAATATTACCTGCAAAATGATTTAACTCACTTCAGCTTAATCAAATACCCATAACAAGAAAATCTCTTAAAGTATAATAATTATAGCAAATGCATTATAATATAAAGTAAAGTAAGGTTTACAAGCAAAAGTATTCTTTAAAATTCTTCACAAGGGTCAATAATTGGCTTTGAGCTTCTTTTAATCAGTAAAAAAAGGCAGATGGAATTTCTTGGTTTAAACTATACATAAAATTACAAATATGCTAGCTACTCAAGGGAAGCATGACTATTTCCAGGCCCTCGGTCCTCAGAAATTCCTTCCTCACATTCTCGGAAAGCATGATATAATTCAGTATAATGAATATCCTCAAAAAGGTCATCATACAGACTACAGTAAAGGGAGACATGGGGTTGTTTCTTCCATCATACCTCAGTGTAAGCTGATTCATTATGCCAAAGGGCAATTCAAGAAAAGCAATTGTATTCTGGGGGAAGGCAGAGGAGTAAAGACTATGATTCAGTTCTGCAGCTGTGTGATGGTCAGGATAAATCCAGGAATAGATACACTGTAGAGAACTACAGAACTGACTGTGTAATTCCTAGACAATTTGCTGTAACTCATTGTTACACTAGCTTTTACATTTAAGTGTGATGTGTAAGTCAATTTGAGATTTTCAGAAAAAATATCTATTGAGTAGGTATTGTGTATTCTTTGTCAAATCTGGGGTCATATGCTTCTTCTATCCGGTCAGGAAGGAGTATGCTTTACAGCCCTTATGGAAATACCAGGAGCCTGCTGAAGATACACACCTTGGAAGAATATTACCACGTACAGATTGGCCCAGGTTAAAAAAAAATTAGGTTATAGGCTAAAGTAGCTAATTGATAGCAAATTAATAAACTATCTACTTTTCCCAAAGAAGGATACATTTTTGTGATTTTCCTTCTGAAGTATCTTAAAATCATTAATATACAGAATTTTTTACACCACTGTTTTTGATATCATTTGACTCATTTTCTGTCAATAGGAAAACTCAAGTAGCCTATCTGTTTATTCAATCAACATTTACTGATGGCTTATTATATATAAGGCTTTGTATTAGTCATAAAGCATGTTTGTGTTACAATAGAAGATAAGATACAGAGAGTAATTAACTAAATTTGATACACCGTAATAGTTGCTGCTATGAAAGGATCTAATAAGTGTTATAGGAGCACAAACAAGGATAGCTGATAAAAGCTAACATTTATTGAGTGCCTGTCATGTATCAGGAACTATCATAAGTATATTATGGATACTATTTCACACTATCCTCTCATTTTACAGATGAGGAAACCAAGGCACTGATGTGGTACATACTTTGCCTAAGGATTCTGTTAATCCTTGGGGATCTTGGATAAAATTTCGAAGAGGTAGTGACATTAGAAATGACCCTGAAAGCTGCAGATTTTTGAAGGTAAGGCAGAAGGTAAAGTAAATCCAGGCAAAGGGAACAATATGAGCAGTGTCATAGAGGATGAATTTTCATGATGTGTTTATCCGAAAGAATAGACCCTCGTTGAAGGAGCATGAAATAACCGGTAGTAACACGGAGAAATCTAGCCTTGGTCCAAAGATGAAGTCTTGCAAAGTAAAGTAAGAGAATTGAAATCTTGTAAGAAAAAGGAAAAAAAATAGTCAAAGAATTTTTTTCTTTTGGTGGGGAAGTAGCCCGGAGCTAACATCTGTTGCCAAACTTCCTCTTTTTGCTTGAGGAAGCTTGCCCCTGAGCTAAAATCTGTGCCAATCTTCCTCTATTTTGTATGTGGAGTGCCACAGCATGGCTTCATAAGAGGTGTGTATGTCTGGCCTGGGATCCGAACCAGTGAACCCCAGGCCACCGAAGCGGAGCACTCAAACTTAACCACCGCACGACGAGCTGGCCCCCAAATGAAAGAATTTTAAGCTGGGAAGTGGAATGAAGAAATCTAAGAGAGCGGGTATATTTTATATATTTTTTATGCATTTATTTTTAAGTTATAAAATCCATACTTGCCCCTAAAAATATAAAAGTAGTATATAAAAGGTAAACATTCAATGATCTATCTTTTACCTATAAATTGTATGTGTGACTATGTATTTCACAAAAGTAGGATCATTCATTACACATTTTCCATAACTTTTTAACCTTCTTCAAAATGTCATTGCTCATAGATTTACTCTTATGTTTTAAAATTGTGTCCTGGGATCCCTTACCATGAACTTTCCCATTCCTCATTGATACCTGGGTGCTCTAGGATAATACACCCATAAGAAAGATTCCTACAAGTAAGATAGCTGGGTTAAAAGTTGGAAATGTTAAGTTTTGGTAAATACTGTCAATTTTATACCAAAAAATAATACTTCGCATTTCTTCTATAAGCAATTTTCCTATTTCCATGGATTCTCAATCTTAAAAGATTTGTCACCTAAGGCCAAATCGATAGGTGACAAATATGGTATCAGAATAATTTTGTTTTTCCAATGTTTGTCCTCCTATTAATAGTATCATTTACCACACAGAAGTTTCAGCTTTAATACCTTACCTCAAGATTAAAACGTTTCTGCTGCTACATTTTATACCAGCTCACTCATAATTTTATATCTTACATTAGACTGAGTATATATCTGAAATGTATCATGATTAATGCAAGATGTGAATATTTTATTTTATTTTCCATATGATACCAAATTGTATTAAAGCAATTAGCTTTGAAACACAAGTTTTATGATTTTTTTCATGCATATATATACAATCTGTATCCAGATCTAATCTATCAATCTACATTTATTTCTGTACTAGATACTATCCCATTTTAGTCATTGCAGTTTGAGAGTACAATTTCATATATAGTATAGTAAATACCCCCTAAAGTTTTCTTAGCGCCCTTACAACTGTTATTCTACCCTTTGAGATATAGAATTAAATTATCAAGAGTTTCCATAATATTGTTGGGATATTAATCAAAATTTTCAACTGGAAAACACACTATGTCTCTCTTTTCATTTGAGCCTTGTTTTATACCCCTCAGTGAGAGTTCATAATTGTTTTATATAGTTTGCCATTTCCTTTTAAGTGTTTTATTCCTATTGTAGATAATTTTTTATTTTTAATTGCTTATTATTGAGGAAAGATTAACCACTGTTTACATGTAGACAAATCTCTTATCTCTTATTAGTTTCAGTTCCATTCTAGTTGACCTTCTTATATTTTCTGGATTAAAAATTAGATTGTCTGAAGTAACGTTATTTTTGTGACTACATTTGCAGTATTCTATCCTTTATTTTTCTTGACTTATCATGTAAATTTGGACCATCAGGACAATACTGGATGACATAAAAGCTCTGCTTCTAATTTGGCAATTCTTGTAGCATTTTACTCTAAATATATTTGATTGCACTTTCTAATAAATTTTATTAGTGAAAGAGGTTGCCATTATTGTTGTTTAGTTTTTAAAACTGAACAATATGTTTCAAAATTTGTTAGGACTCAGTAATAAAATTCTGCACCACATGTCTTTTTGTAGGAAATAACTTTACCATGTTTTCAATTATTCTACAATTAATATATGGTATATATTGCTTTATAGGTCAATACTTTCATTAAATTATCACACAAATTTACAACTTCATTTAAAATTTTGCAGTATGATTACGTCATTTTACATATTATGATGAAAATAAAATATCATAATGCAGTTTTAAAAAAAATCTCCTGGGATTCTTATTCTTTATCAACTTTTTCTTGATCGTTTTATCCAACCTCCTACCTATGTCTTGTGCTGCAAACACCACAACCATCAGGCTTTATTTGCCCAGAGTAAAGAGAGTTTTGATTGAAACACTGTCATTTATTAAAGTGCCAACTAATATTCGTTCACACTAGCAAATAAAAATCTCTCTTCTTGACCAGTCACTAGAATTAGAGCTCCAGCATCAATTTTAAAATTTTTATTACTTGTTTTTCCTAGTGGTCCATTTATATCAAAAATATTTATAAAGCAAATTGAAGTAGAGCTATGTGGAAGACTCATCAGTCAGTGGAGGATGGGTGCAGCCTCCGAGGAGGATGAGAAGATTACAGTCTGCAGAGTGTAATGAGAATGCAGTCAGTTATGTTCATCCCAATTCTCATTACAATCTTTGCCACTGCAATGGATTCACAGTGTATCATTTCCATCCTGGTTATAATCTTTGTCAGAAAAATGCGACATCATTCATGCCATCTGCCTTTCTTCCTCACACCCCTCCTCAACACTTTATTGTATTTTTCACAGATTGCATTAGAGAAATAAACTGTGTAGCTCATACAAAGTCTATGGAGGAGTCTTGATAAATATCAGAACACAGTCCCAAATCATGAATCCACAGGCCATATAATAGAGTTGTAAAACAAAGTATGATAATTGTAGATAAATGCATTGCTCTGAAGTAAAAGTATATGCTACTGTATCCCTGTGTATATGACATAAGTAAGCAAAATTTCCATAAGACACTCTAGTAGCTTGGAATGACAATATTGTGAATATAATTAACAAATCATTCAGCTCCTATTCTTCCACATCTCCTCCTTTCCCAGTGGCTCACACATACAGGGGGACTGAGAAACTGAGAAAGATGTGTGTGTGTGTGTGTGTGTGAGCATTTGTATGTTCTTAATCAAATAAAGACCTAATGCTGAAGATTCAAAGGAACCCAACAGTTACTTCTAAAATCTTAATATACTTAAAAAAATTTTACTGAAGCACTTTTCCCTAAATTTTTCAACAAAAAATGATAACATAAAATTGCTATCTCCAGTTTATATTAAAGTTCCTTTAGAAAACTTATTTCCCAAAGAAATTCCAAGGACAGATTCCTTTTGCTTATTATCCTGACAAAGTTATGAATAGCCCTCCTTTTATTCTAATAAATTTCCCTGTTAGACAATCAATTTTCTAATACTCTATCTATGGACCCTTATGAACCACCCCCCTCAAAAAAACCCACTCCCTCCTCAAAACATCTTTCATACTCATACTCATAATGTCTTTTTTCTTAAGATAAACACATGGTTTCTAAATGCTTACAAGTGTAGGCCCAGTTGTGTCAACCTCATCTTTACAGCTGGAGAGTGAAATCTAGCACCTCAGGTTTTTCTCTGAACAATCCAGGTTTTGTAACCTTAATTATACTAGTTTACAAAGAAGGGATTAACTAAACAAATTTAGATTTTGATAATTATTTATATTTATTTTAAGCAAGTTTTATTGAACATCCTAAGTAGGTATTCAGACCAATTGCAATTGCTATGCCTTTTCTCATTATTTTTACATTGCCACCTCCCCACTTCAACCTTCAAGTTGGGGAGCTAACTAGCAATCTAGACTCTAGATACTATCATGTTTGTTACATTATAGATACAAGTGTGCTAGTCTGAGGTAAAAATGTTCCTTGGTCAAATGAAGTCAATGTTCTTTCTTAGAGTTTTAGAATGAGTATTAAAATATTAGTATAAGTGAAGTCCTGTAGTAAAGAAACCTGTTTAATTTTGTTTAATTCAGTATTTCTCAAAATTATTTGTCCATGAAACACTGTGTTGCATGACACATGGTATCAGTCCGCAGAAGGAGGATTTTGAAGTATGTTTTGAAAAATGCTGAACCAACCATTAAAAAGCACTTGTTCTAATACATGCATGAAAAAGAAGTTGAAGTGGAAAACAGGAAAATTCACACATACACAAAAACTAATCAAAACAATTTTGAACAAACAGTGAGTCAAAGAGGAAATCAAGAAGTTTTAAAAATAGAGACAAATGAAAATGAAAACACAACATACCAAAACTTAGGGGATGCAGCAAAAACAGTGCCAAAAGGGAAATTTATATCAATAAATGCCTACATTTAAAAGAAGACCTGGATCAGCCCCGGGGGCCTAGTGGTAAAGTTCAGCATGCTCTGCTTCAGTGGCCCATAATTGGTTCCTTGGTGTGCACTTATACCACTCTGTTAGTAGCCATGCTGTGCTAGTGGCCCACATGCTAAAAAATAGAGGAAGATTGGCACAGATGTTATCTCAGAGTGTATCTTCCTCAGCAAAAAAAAAAAGACCTCAAATAAACTACTTAACTTTATACCCGAAGCACCTGTAAAAAGCATAAACTAAGGCCAAAGTTAATGGAAAGAAGGAAATAAAGATCAGAGCAAAAACAAATGAAATAGAGACTAAAAAGACAATAGAAAACATCAATGAAACTAAGAGCTGGTTTTTGGAAAAGATAAACAAAATGGATGAACACTAAGCTAAACTAAGAAAAAAGAGATGACTCCAATAAAATCAGAAATAAAAGAAGAATAATTACAATGGATACCTAAAAAATAAAAAGATAATGAGAGAATATTTTGAAGAATTATATGCCAAGAAATTGCACAACCTTGGCACATAAGGAATGGATAAATACCTAAAAACATACAACCTACCAAGAATGAATAAAAACGAAAGAGAAAGCCTGAACAGATGAATAAGATTGAAGCAGTAAATCCAAAACCTCCCAAAAAAGAAAAGCCCAGCCACATGGCATCATGAGCAAATTTTGCCAAACATTCAAAAAATTAATACCAGTCTTTCTTAAAGTCTTCCAAAAATATAGAAGAGGAGAGAATACTTACAAACTCATTTTATGAGTCCAGCAACACCTTGATACCAAAGCCAGATAAACCATCAGAAGATAAGAAAAATACAGGCCACTAACCCTGATAAACGTTGATATAAACGTCTTCCACAAAAGATAGGCAATTCAACAGTACATGAAAGGAATTATACACCATGACCAAGTGGGATTTATCCCTGTGATGCAGGGATATTCCACAAAATGCGTCCCTGCAAAAATGGGATACATCACATTAACAGATAAAACAGATAAGCCACATTAAAGATAAAAACCACATGATCATTTCAATAATAAAAAGCATTTGAGAAAACTCAGCGTCCTTTCATGATAAAAACTCTCGAATTCGGTAAAGAGGAAAGGTACCTCAACACAATAAAGGCCATAAAGGAAAAGCCCACAGCTAACATTATAACCAATGGGGAAAAACAGAAAGTTGTTCCACCAAGATCCGGTACAAGGCAAAGATGCCAACACTTTCCACATCCAAAAAACATAGCACTGGAGTCCTAGCAGAGCATTTACACAAGAAAAAGAAAAGGCATCCAAATAGGAAAAGAAGTAAAATTATCATTTACAGATGACATGATCATATGCGTAAAAAAAGCCCTAAAGTTTCAACAACAAAAAGTTGTTAGAACTACTGAATTCGGTAAATTTACCAGATTCAAAAATCAATATATAAAAATGGGCATTTCTTTACACTAACAAAGTATACAAAATGAGATTAACAATTCTATTTACAAATACAAGAATAAAATACTTTGAATAAACTTAACCAAAGAGGTGAAAGACTTGTACACATAAAACATTGATGAAGGAAATGAAAGACAACAGACAGATGGGAAGATATTTCATGTTTATGTTTTAGAAGACTATTGGTTAAAAAAAATCCATGCTACAGAAAGTGAACTAAGATTCATTGCCATGCCTATCAAAATTCCAATGGCATTTTGCACAGAATTTTTTTTTTAAATCTTAAAATTCATAAGAAACAACAAAAGACCTCAAAGAGCCAAAGCTATCTTGATCAAGAACAAAGCTGGGTAGGTAGCATACTTCTTGATTTCAAACTATTACAAAGTTATAGTAATCAAAACAGTTCAGTACTGGCATAAATACAGATATATATCAATGGAACAGAATACAGAAACCAGAAATAAATTCACACGTTTACAGTCAACTTATCTTTGACAAGGGTGCCAAGAACATACTATGGGGAAAAGATAATCTCTTTAATAAGTAGCACTGGGAAAACTGGATCTCCACATACAAGGAGAAAAATTAGACCCTTATCTCACACCATATAGAAAATTCAACTCAAAATGGATTAAAGACAAATATAAGACCTGAAATGATAATCTTATGAGAAGAGAACATCAAGGGAAAAAACTTCTTGACTTGATCTTAGCAATGATGTTTTGAATATGACACAAAAGCACAGGCAACAAAAGTAAAATGAGATTGTAACAAACTAAAAAGCTTCTGCACAGCACAGGGAACAATCGACAAAGTGAAAAGGGAGCTTACAGAATGGGAGAAAATATTTGTAAACTATATATCTGATAAGAAGTTATACTCAAAATATGTAAGGAACTCCTACAACTCAATAATAAACAAAAAAATTCTGATTAAAAAATGGGCAAAGGACTTGGACAGACATTTCTCAAAAGAAGATATACTAATAGCCAATAGGTAGGTACTTGAAGAGGTGAAAAAATTGATAATATCAATATGATATCTAAAGCATAGTTGCTTATTTTTGCCAACCTAACTTTTTGATATTGAATATAAAATATGATGATAATTTGGAGCTATGGAAATATACCACTCAAATCTCCTGTGGCAGATAGAAGCATTGGCTGACTGCATCCACCACCATGTTCCCACTGACGACTCAGTTCCCCTAGGTTCCTCCCAGTCAGTAGTGGACATGGCTGAGAGTATTAGTGTAGGCTCATTCCTGTAGTATAAGAGAGTCGTCTAACAAGCAGCCTTGGTTCAAGGACTTCCCAATGGCTTTACCAAAACTTTCTTTGGGACAGTGCCACAGTCTACCTCCTATCATTCTGAATACCCTTAATATTCTCCCTTGCCACACCCTCCTCTCACATAGGTCAGGCTGAAATGTGGTCTGAAGCTTCTCCTTGCTCATTTATCTTTTGCAGGAGTTTCCTCCAATAACTTTTTGGTCTGTCCAGTCCTGTCTTGGCTCTGCTTCTTGGAGGACCCAGGCTGGCACAGATAATGACCCTTTTCTTAAATGTTAAATTGCTTTAGACCATCAGAAACAATAAAAGTTTTATCTCCTCTATTATGAAAGAATGATGATAATATGGTTGCCATTTATTCCTGTTTTTATGAGGAAGTTACTGTCCTAAGCATTCTACGTGTATTATTTTACTCAATTCCCATAATTTTAAGATTACTACTGAACTCCTTTTAGAGACGTGAAAACAATTATAGGCCAGGTTATACTCCTGGCAGAAAACAGATGACATGCTCAAAAGAGGGCTATCAAAGAGAGCTTGATAAAGGGACAATTTACAAACGTGTTGGTAGGTTAAAGAAAAATCAAAAAGAAGATGGTTGAGACACCCTGGAGCTAATGATACCGAAGCCTCACCGCCTCCAGCTCCAGGCATTGTTGAGGGGCAGGGGGGATACCCAAACACCTTGAGGGTTATAACTGGGGGAATAAAGAAAAAGGCCACCCAGGAATACAGGGTCATCAGGGAGAGAAACGGGCAAGCAGTAAACCCAACTCTCTCTGCCTTCTAGTCTCCTACCAGTTCCTCTATTAGCTGACCCCACCCAGAAGCAGGAGGGCCAGAGAGCCCATTAGATGCAGCCTGCACAGGCCAGCCTCCTGAGACATATAGCAGGTGAAGAATAGTGGGAAACACTTCTGGATGGAGATAAAATATATTAAGGATAGGAAGGTAACGATTTAAGGTCACATTGCCAATATATCTTGTAAAAATCAGTATTGCAAAATGAGTTCAAATTTGTCTGACCTCAAAGTCTTGTCTCGACCAGTATTATTCAGAGAGAGAGAAAGAGAATTATTATAAGGCATTGGCTCATACAATCATGGAACTTAACCTCCATAATCTGCTGTCTGCAAATGGGAAACCCAAGAAAGTTGTTGGTATAGTTCGAAGGCCTGAGACGTGAGGAAGTGATGGTGTAGATTCCACTCTGGGTCTGAAGGCCTGAGAACCACAAGCATGGAGGGCAGGAAAAGATTGATGTCCCAGCTCAAGTAGACAGGCAGAATGAATTCAACCTTCGTCTGCCTTTTTGTTCTATCCAGGCTCGCAACAGACTAGATGATGTCCACTCACACTGGGGAGGCTATCTGCCTCCAATCCAACAATTCAATCCAACAATTCAAAACCTAATCTCTTCCAGAAACACCCTCACAGACATATCCAGAAATCATGTTTAACCAGCTATCTGGGCATCTCATGGCCTAACGTCAAGTTGGCACATAAAATTAATGATCACATACTATACAATTCTACCTTTCTCATAAGAAGATAGGTTATGATAGGGTTCTAGTAATTATTTCTGAAGAAAGAAGCAGCTACTAAAGAAAGAGAATAACTTCCCATTATCTTATTCTGGCCAATGGCAATGAGTTGTGACTTCAGGAATAATTTCGAAGCCATTTGTTATGATCGTTGGGTAGAAATCGCCTCAGAGTCCCTTTCCTGATGTGGACTGCTGAGGATCTGGTACCATGCTTTTCACCCACAAAATGGACCATCCTAATGTATTCAGTTGGGGTTCTGAATACATAGCTGTCTTCTTACCCTCTTTCACATATTCCAAGTTCAAGAGCCATTCAGTAGCTTGAGTAGAGTAAGATGAAAACAGGGAATAACACCTTGCTTTCAACTGATTGCAAAAGAGAGAAAAGGCCAGGGTTGGCAAAGAACTGCAAAGAGACCAAGTCACAGAAAGGAAAAGACAGCACCGAAAACTTCAACATCTTTGGCACCATCGATCACTGAAAATATTGCAGCAGCACAAGGTCATCTTAACTGCCAATGGTCTAAGTAAAATAGATCATTTAGGTAAGGGGAGTGGTGTTGCAGCCCATCAGACCCTCAGCGCTCATTTTCAGATCTCCCAAGAAAAAGTATGAGGAAGCCAGAGTTCAAATTTATTTCACAGTAAAATTCTTCCTAAATGTCTTTTTATTCTCCTAATTTAATCAGTTGAAATTCCTCTTTGAAAGACTATTAATACAATTTTTTAAGATAAAGATTTATGTGGGAAATCTATATTCCATCAAAAACGGAACACAGACTTTTCTCCAAATAGGTTTTTTTCCCAGAGCAAAAATCAGTAAGTTTTTTTTTAATCTACAAGATAAGTGGAGTAGGTACACTGGGAAGAGGAAAGACGTAACTCGACTGCTGGGGCACTGATATATTTGTAGCAAGGAGCCCTGCAGAGACTGAAGTGTAGCACTTTTGAAAAGGAAATAAAGCCAGAAGACTGGAATATACTTTTAAGCTGGCAGCCCCCAGCGTCCTCTTTAGTTATCTGTCAAGCATCCGCACATAGTTCTAGGTAAACATATAATTGGAGTTGGGGTTGAATGAGTGTTTTAGGCTTAAATGTCAGTGAGTGAAGATAAGCATTACCTCCCCAGCCACATCTGTTTGCATTCAAGTGTTTATGTAGGGGCTTCATAATCACCTGGTTGAAAGCAGACTGGGACTCGGATCCTGGTCTTTGAAGTTCCAGGCATGTCAAGTGGACTGGTGAGGCCCAGGGCCGTGATAGCTGGGAAAAAGAATCAGACTCTGAGAAGGAAGAAAATAGAAGTCTGGAGAAAACTGAGTATGTGTGTAAAGAACCAGAACACTGCAGAAGTGATGTTAGATAAATTTGCTTTAAATACTGACCTTGACATGGAGTGTCAGCAGGAGCCACGACCTTAAGGCAAACAGAATAAGGTGACCCAGTAAGGACCCCAGAGGCCAAGACAGCCAGGGCTTCTGCATGGCTCTCAGTGCCGTCACAGCTTCCACAATAGCCATGAGGATGCTGCACTACAGACGAGGAAACACTGGAACAGTCTAGAAACTCAGGCCCTCAAGGACTCACCTGCCTGTGCCCTGCCTTGCCCAGCACAGAGCAGCAAATGAGCGACAGAAACAACTGAGTCATGAAAAGTTAAAAGCCCTGAAATTATTCAGAGGTAACATTACAGGAAATAAAGATAGCCAGAAAGTGGTAAATTACAGAAGAAATTTTAAACTACAAATGTGGAAGTCATTTCTGCAAAACACTCTTGTCCAAAGTCAATTTCTTCTTGTCCCCTTCTTGGTTACATATGTTTTATTTCAAGATTAATCTTATCTTGATGAAAAGTGTGAATATTTACGTTTCATCCATTCACTCACTTTATTTAAACAGGCTACTGCCTCATTTTATTCATTTAGCATTTCTTTCATTTGTCCACCATTACCGCTATGGCAAGGAATCCTTGCCAGAACAAACTGAATAAAGGTTTATGAAGTCAGATTTTTCATAGCTCCTAGCACATGCTTTGCAAACAAGGACATGCAGGTATCTGCTAAGTTGTAAATTCCTTATTGAGTAGTTAGAACAAACAGAAAAAAGTAGAAAATAAGCTTCTACACTGGGAGTTCTAGTTCAAAAAGGAGAAAATTAGTTTCTACATTGGGAGTTCTGGAATTTGGAATATTGGTAATTCTAATGTTCTGTGTTCAATGTCTCAATTGTTCAACCTCTAAAAGGAAGGAAATATTTCCCATTTTCATTTTCTATCCTCATAGGTATGTTTTTAGAACTAATGAGATAATATTTATAATCCTAGGGAGCAGATAGCTTTCTTTCTCAAGACATTAGTGTGCAATTTAGTGCTTATGAAGAAGCAATTTACTGAATGGCACCCTAGTGGTATAAAGAATATTTCAAGGACTATTCTATTTTGAGAAAGTGAAAAATTAGTGGATTCTGCATAGCAGAACTTGACAATACTTAGAGTATAAAGAGTTTTAAGTGATAAAGAAAAGAAAAAGAAAAAACTGGGGACCAGCCCTGTGGCCTAGTGGTTAAATTTGGCACACTCCACTCTGGCGGCCCTGTTTTGCAAGTTTGGATTCCAGGCACAGACTTACATCACTTATCAGCCATGCTGTGATGACGAACCACATATAAAGTGGAGGAAGACTGACACAGATGTTAGCTCAGGGCTAATCCTCCTCAGGGAAAAAAAAAAATCAGTATATCTTCACTGAAATATATTTCTTGAATTTATACTTTTCTAATTAGTTTTCATTTCCTCTTCTTCTAAAGACACATTTTCTTATACTTAATTCACAATTTCTCCTTGTTCCCTTTATCTTTCCATGCATTTCCTTTCATTATTAACACTATCTTGTGAAAAATGCCAACTTTTAAATTTTATATTTAACCCATTCTTATTGCTTCATCTCATCTATTTACCATCTCTTAAATGCCCACCATTACAATAAAATGCAAACATATGCTTAATCCCTTAAAAAAATTAATGATTGGAAAACATAAAGATTTTAAATACAGGAACATGACTCAAAGCATATCATAACATTGATAATGTTTTAAACCCAGAAACAACATTTTCTCAGAGTCAGCCTGGTGACGATGTTCATTTCCCAGGGCCACAGATCCCCTGGCTGTATATTGTGATTGTGTTATTTACTGTCAATCGCCTTAAAATTAATTTACACTTTAAAATTGTGTATATATGTATTTGCAAACTTGATTTCAAAGATCCAAAACTAGTAAAGGAAAAACATCTAGATATTTTCATAAAATGAATAGTTACAATAGGGAGAAGAGCTTTACTAGTATAACTGCATGGCAGCAAGTAAATAGGCTTTTACCATTTTCAGTTTCTATAGTTTATAAGATTCTGAAATTTTTTTTTTTTTTTTTTTTTTTTTTGGTGAGGAAGATTCACTCTGATCTAACTCCTTTGCCAATCTTCCTCTTTTTGTGCTTGAGGAAGATTTGCCCAGAGCTAACATCTATGCCAGTCTTCCTGTATTTTGTATGTGGGTTGCTGCCATGGCATGGTTTGATGAGTGGTGTAGGTCCAGGCCTGGCATCTGAGCCCACAAACCCAGGCCACCAATGTGGAGTGCGCAGGACTTGATCACTATACCACAGAGCCCTGAAATCATTTTTAATGACTAAAATGTACCAAAAAAAAGTTATTAGAAGAAATGCAATTTAGCTACATGAAATTTGGGAGCAAGAAAGAAAAATTCTACTTGGAAAACCAGAAAATGAAAAATGGAAGGTATATATAGTATATGTAAGGAAAAAAAATTAACAATGACAGACTGGGGACCGGCCCAGTGGTGTAGTGGTTAAGTTCACATGCTCTGCTTCAGCAGCCAGGGGTCCACAGGTTCAGATCCCAGGTGCAGACCTACGCTCTGCTCATCAAGCCATGCTTTGGCAGTGTCCCACATACAAAATAAACGAATGTTAGCACAGATGTTAGCTCAGGGACAATCCTCTCAACAAGAAAAAAAAAGACAAACTATTCTATTAACATAATGAAATAAAGATTTTCTCTTAAAACAGACATATGTATACAATTATATTTGAAACTTATCTAAATGGTGCAGCTGAGAGACCACCAAGATATGTCGAACCATCACACAAAGGCATTATAGATTTGCCTTGAAGCTGGATCAGTTTTTGAGCCTGTAGACTTCAATTGTTTCTTTTTTGTAATAAACACAGTCATCTTGGGCTTTGAAACTGGGATAAAAACCTGTATTTTCAAAGTCAATCTAGACAGAGAAAAGGCAGAATTTGTTCTTTTTTTTTCTTTCAAGTCTAACTAATACACATGAAGCCTCGAAGATGTTAATGGCTTAAATTTCACCCTTAGAATATTTATTTTATATTGTCAACAGTTTTGTTTTAACTCAATTTTTGCAAGTTGTGTAAAAGCTTGATATCTTTCTTGGGTACAAGGAAAGGTATTTTTTGTTAGAGAGATGTGGTAGTCGTTACGGTCATGCACCCAGCTTCTGGTTTTTCTACATTATGGAGCCATAGTGGATTGCATTTTTCCAGCAAGCCCCCATGTGGAGGAGCAGGGCTATGTGAGTAATTCCGGGCAATGAGTTGTAAGCCACTTCCAGCTCAAAATGTGCAATGCTGCTGTGAGACCCTGCAGAGCTCTCTTTTCCCTTTGCTGTATTGAGAGCCAGTGTTCTAGTGGGTGCTCTTGCAGGGGCTGGTTCAGGAGTGAGGATGATGCGGGGGGACGGGCAGTGCTTTCAGCTGACCCACAAGGAAAAGGTAGCAAGAGCAAGAAATAAAATTGGGGGTTTTAAGCTACTGAAATGTTTGGATTCGTTGTTACTGCGACATGACCTACACTCTGGTGACTGCCTAGGTTATCCTGATTGATGGAGGAGACGTGTTTTGGCAAAAACCACTTTGAAAGGTATAACTAACTTCTCATAACTCCTTAAGTCTTAAATCCCTAGGAGATATTCTTTTTAAGATTACCTTCTTTAACTAAATCACACAGGCGTTTTGACTTTTATTGTTTGCATGGTAGATTGAAGATGAGTTTAATAAATACTGAACTTCTATAAAGTCAAAATTAAGGAATGAAGCATTAAAGTTAGACCTCCGAGGGTCCACTAGCACCTCAGAGCCTTTTTTGTTGTTTGCCTCTTTGTGATCCCTTCCACCCACCCACCCACCGCCCCCGCCCAATAGAGTTGCGCTGCTCAATAGTTTAATTCAACAGGAGAAGTAAAATTCCGGGATACCAAGTCAGAGATAAAGAAGGGATTAATTATTCAATGTCTTTAAGGCTCAAATAATGCCTTATTCTTCCTCTAGCATCCACAAATGTCTTCAAAAAAGAGATGTTTGAAAAGTACGGAACAAATAGATGAATGCATACTTCTACCATTACCCTTGAACAACTTTCTTTAAAAGCCCCCGCTGTTTCCCTAAAAATCATGAAATAGATTCACTTTAGCATATATTTTCCAACTCCAAATTGTGCTAATATGCGTCTTAGATTGAAACTGAACTCAGGTTTACTGTATTTAAATAAGCCGAATTAATTTTACACATTTAAAAGTTTCAACTCTTTCATACATTTTACAATAATGTTTCCTCGTAGATTTGAAGACCAGTAAAATAAGATGGGACTTAGCAGCTTTGAATGAATGTGAAACTTCTATCTCCACTTTCTGGCAGAGATGCCTAAGACCTCATTATTCTCCTACTGAGATAGCATCTATCCATGGAAGGTAGAAAAGTACAGGAGTTAAGACTGAAGCGTCTGGACTCAAATTGCTTGGATTTGTGTCTCAGCTCCACCACTAAATTAACCTCTAAAATATCAGTGTACCCATATGGAACACATATAGTGATAGTTCCAATTCCATAAATTCAAGGAGAAGATTAAATTAGATAAAGATAAAGCATTTTGCCTAGCACATATTAAGTGCTTAGAAAATTAACTGGTACTATCCATCTGCTGTATCTGAAACGGAATTAGACCATTTCATAATGAAAAGATAACACTTGCTTCTCTTAGAATTTAATGGTTCGGTTCAAAGCACGCACTTCTGTTTTCACTAAGTTTGGTTTCTCTATCTCCATATCTGTATTTTGCCCCATCTCAGTCCTCTCCCCATTTTTGTTTTTCTGTTTTTCATCTTTTGGAGATGGAAAATTGATTAAATTGATTCATTTTTTTTATTCATTCATTCATTCTTGTAACCAACTTTCCTCCAAAATGGATTTAAAACATATTATCATTAAAACACAAATACAACAAAAACATTGTTGTCTAGATATAAAAACATGAAAACATTTGATATTAAGTATGAAAATAAGAACCATGATTCCTAAGGCATTACTTTTCCTTGATTCTGGTTGAAAAGACAGTGAGTTATCAGCTCTTTCCCCAGTGGAAGCTTCTTTCATGTTTTTTAAGCCTAAGCAATGATGAGATGAGCCCATGTAATGCAATATAAAGAACAAACCCAGGCCACACTCTGTACAGGTGGGGTCCTCTATACAGAGAAAAGTGACTGTGCCGCCCTTGTGGAGCTGACACACGTGTCTGAGAGAGAGAAAAGGACTCCATTCTACCTAACTTCACTTTACATTCTGCACGATTGTGTGCATGACTTTTAGACGACAATGACCATGACTACTTGATTTTTTCAAAAATCGAGGAAAACCTTAATAATTCATTCAGTAGGTTTTCCTGGTAAAAACTAGTTACTGTTGGGTTCACGCAGTTAGCTAAATTAACTGCTGATTTTATCAGTGATCATAGTTGCAGCTTGTAGCTGACTTCTGCCAGTTTGGGCTCTGCTTTCACTCTCCATAAGTACAAACAGTTCTGACTGTGATATGCGATCTTAAAGGTATAGCATATGTTGCCCTCTAGCGATGCACATGAACATTGGAAGAATCACGTCGACTTTTTCAGCTATTCAGAACTGAACAGAGACTTCTTATGTCATGCAGAATCAATATACCATTTTCCATTATTTAAGTCCTTTATTAGCCTCAGCTTTTACATTTTATTTTTCATTACACAAGTCCAAACTAAACTCTGTTCTCTCGTTTTCATAAAAAACAAAACAAAAAATATAATAAAATACTCTAAAATGATAAAAAACTTTTTTTTCAGTTACTTTTAAATACAATTTTGTGGAGTGCTTTTAGCCAGAGAAGTCATTAACCTAAATTTATGACCTATTAAAAGTTAATCACTATTTTTACTTTAGTATTTCCTGAAAATAAAAAATGACAAGTAGAATTGAGTGCCTCATGAAATGGTCTAAAGTAATGTATATTGATGGTATATATGTACTACTTCTAATAGAATTACCTGAGATGTTTGTTTAAAATACAGACTCTTTGTCCCCAAATCTGAGTTGGAAAATCTGAGAATGGTGCCAAGGAAGCTACATTTTTACTTGGCTATCAAGTGATTCTTGACCATTTAAAACACTGCCCTGATCTGAATACTTCCAGTTCCTTCCACGCACATTCAAGTTTCCCTTTGCTAGATTAATCTTTCTTATTTATCACAGTTTCTCATCTATGGCCTTGAAACAAGAATATTTCTAACTTATCTCCTTTCATGATTTTTCTTAAGCAACATTGTCTTATGGTTTTATCATAACTTGATTTTATGTAGCAGTTTAGGCCTAACATTATGAAAATTCTCTTCTGAGTAATTCAATTTCTAAAGAAACAGGAGGATTTCCTAATTTACAGTATATCACAATGAATAATTTTGTTTTTACTTTTACAAATGTTAAATAGTAATCATGTTTCAATTTACTAATATTTGAAGTATCTAGTACATTATCATTTACACGTATTGTCACACTGGTTTGTTCATTAAACTGCCACAATAGCATTAGATATTAACTATTACTCTTCCTATTTATAGCTGAAGAATCAGGATGGCAAAGCTTAGGTTATTTGACTCAGTGACTGAGAGAGTACAGGAGAGAACTAGAATTCAAACGTTCTTTCTACCATATCAAACTAAGACAATATTTGTTTGTTTTTATTTTTGTTTATGAGGAAGACTGGCCCTGAGCTAATATCCATGCCCATCTTCCTCTAGTTTATATGTGGGACGCCTACCACAGCATGGCTTGCCAAGCGTTGCCATGTCTGCACCTGGGATCTGAACCGGCAAACCCCAGGCCACCGAAGCAGAACATGCGCACTTAACCAATGTGCCACCAGTCTGGCCCTAAGACAATATTTGAAGAGAAATTTTAAAATTGTGACTATTCTTTATATTGCGACTGGGGAAATGAGAAACGCAAAATGCTTCCGGGTAGAATTTTATTTTTAAAAATATGCTTTTTTCAATATCTAATTTTTATTGTTAAATTGTTTTGAAAATGTTATTGATAAAGTTGCCAACCTAGAAAAATCATTAGACACCAAAGATTTGCTTGCCATTTAAATTAGGAATAAAACTTCTTAAGTAGCTAAGAGTTGATTAAAACCAGAGTCAGAATCAACACCGTATTTGCAAGTGGTTAAACTAAAAAGAAAAATGTATCATACTGCCCATGGCATTTTTGTCATTGTTTTTCTGTGATGTTTTAAAAATATCTATTTTAGAATAACATTTCAAATCACATGTATCTCAAAACAGGAAGAAGGAACATTTTACAAGTGAATTTAAAATTCAACTCGAAATTCCTATCTTGTTTAAGAAACTTTGTGATTGAACAAAGTTGGCAATTTTATCGCAAATGGGAGCTCCATCCACTGGTGTCCAAACAAGCCGTTTAGCCTATTCAAATCAACCAATCAATTCAACGAAAACCAAATTATTTAAGTTGGAAACTTGTAAAACGTGACTAATTTTACTAAACTTTTGTTTTCTTACACTTTGCTCATGCAAAAGCAACACAAATAGCAAAAAAGTTCTCATTACAGATGCTAGCAAGACAGTTTGATTAGTACCACCAAGCTTTTTCTGTTCCCACTGCCTGTTCTCTTTCATTCACACTGCAGCTCTCGCATATTGAGTACCTGCCAGGTGTGGGAGACCTTCGCACAGCTCTGCGGCAAATATCATGCTCACAAGTCAGACTGGCCTCATGTCCTCAAGAAGCTTCCAACGCAGGATGAGAAATGACAAAATAAACAGCTAACTAAGAAGCAAAGCAAAAAATACGGGCTATAAGAGAAGAACATTTTTTTTGTTTGAAGAGGGGCATATCACAGTCTGTTAAAATGACTGGAGACGGTTCCGCGAAGAAAAGATAGCAATTTAAATGGACTGAGAAGAGGTGGATATTGACAAGAGGAGCTAGAGAGGGCTTTCCGGATGTTGGAGAAATATCAATTAAGATATAGAGTCAGGAATGCGTGGGCAGGGTCCAGGAAACTGTGTTTCAGTTTCTCTCTCTTTCTTAGTGTTGCCTCTTTACCAGGTATCTGGAATTAGCACAGTCTCCTGTGTTGCCTATTTCTCTAGTTCCTTCTCAGTCATCATTTGTTACTCTTTCTTTGCTGCTTAGAGCTCTCATCTTCTTATGTGTTCAAACTGTGTAATCTCCATCCATGATTTCAATCTATGGTTCCACCTACTACCTACATGATCATTTCTACCAAATACAAATCTTTTTAAACACCAACAATGTACCCAGAGTGGATATTGTGGGGCTCCACTCAGACACCTCTCCGAAGACTCAGGCACTCTTTCACCCAGCTGCTTGGAGTGTTGTAGCTCTCAGCTGAATTCCATCCAGGAACTGCCTCCATTAGGACAGCTGTTTGTTTGTTTTTTAAGATCCCACATGTAAGTGTGATCATACAGTATTTTTTTCTGATTTATTTCACTTAGCATAATGCCCTCAAGTTTCATTCATGTTGTCACAAAAGGTGCAAACTTCCAGTTATGAGATAAATAAGTACTAGAGATGTAATGCACAGCATGATTATTATAGTTAACACTGCTATATGGTATATTTGAAAGTTAAGAGAGTAAATCCCAAAACTTCTCATCACAAGGAACAGAACATTCTTTTTTTGTAACTATATGAGATGATAGATGTTAACTAAACTTATTGTGGTAATCATTTCACAATATATGTAACTCAAGTCACTAAGTTATACAGCTTAAATTTATACAATGCAGTATATCAATTACATCTCAATAAAACTGGAAAAAAAAGGAAAAGCTGGCCTAGCCAACATCATGCCCCCTCAAATAACCGTCAAATATAGCAATTCAAAGGTCTGTCCCCATTGTGTCAATGCAGGACAATGCCGAAGGGCCATCCCAGATCCAGAGCTCTCCTAAGATGGGTTAAGGTCTATTTTAGAAATGCATCTCAGTTCAGTTCCTCTAGCTGCATAATTCTAGTTTCTTCAACCCCTCAATAGATGTTGCTCCTAAAAGCACTCCTCAATAATCCTTCTGCATGCAAATCTTCATCTCAGAGACCATTTTGGAGGTAATCTGAACTTACACAGTATCCGGCTGCATGAGACCCCTTCAACTTGGATAACATAAAGACTTTTCAAAGTCAAGATACTCAACATTAAGCTCATTATCGTTTTTTCCCCAAACATTGTTACTTATGTTTTCTTTGTGAATATTCTATACCTCACATCCCAGTGGTACCCTCCTCATCTACACCCTTCTTCTTAAAGGGTCTACTTCGTCCACAATCTGAAAGGAGCAAACCTATGTACTTCAGGGGCTACCACTAACTCAACCAGGAGTGGTCATTTGATTCTATCAATCAGGAATTTGGAATAGGACCTAAGACAGACACTGAGTTAGTCCCTTGGCTCTAGAGTGTAAAACTGGGGCCAGAGTTTACTTCGTGCCAAACCCAAATCAAGCAGAATCTGACATCATAGAATGGAAAAAACTATGAACCTTGTTGAAGAATCGCATTACAGAGGGAACGATAACATAAATTTGTAGAAGGAAACGTAAAGGAGAACTCATTTAGCTGAAGAAAGGGATAGAGATGGATAGAATAAATGCCTGACTACTTTCTAGTTCCCTTGTGTTCAGACTACTACTTTTTCAAACTTGATTTTGTAAGATTTCCCTGAAATCTTATAATTAGTATTATATTTACCACCAAATAAAACATTATAAGACACATCTCCTGCTTTGCTAAACACCACCACAATTTATCCTTTTATTCCCATCAGAAACCTAGAAGGGATGGAAATCTTTCCCTTATCCCCAGAGCTGATTAGCTAAAAAATTCTTCCATTTTTTGTCACCACTGTTCTGACTCTCTCTCTCCAATCTTGTTGCAACTACCCAAGCTCAAAACTTCCCTCTTCCTTGTCTGTCTAGATACGTTGCTCATGACTCAGACTATAGTCTTGACCTTCTCCCACCAATCCTTCATATTTATTTATGGATGTTGTCACTAACATACTAATCTGATATTGTCATTCCTTGTTAAAAATTCTCCAATGATCCCACCTCCATAGGATAAAACATGAACTGCCACAATAGCACACAATGTACTCTCCTCTGTGGTCCTATCCTACCTGTCTAGCTGCATCTGTCACAAGTACTTCTTGATTTTTATGATCCACTATTATCAGCCTTCCCATAGTTTCATAAACTTGCGCTACCTCAAGTTTTCCTTTTGCACATTCTTCCCACTATGTAGAACATTCTGTTTCATTCTTGTGGAAAACTCCTATTCATCTTTAATCTATTAGTTTAAAAGTCACTGTTTTTAGCCAACTAGCTTATGAACTTCACCAGGACAAGAATCAGGCTTACCTTCGTCACTGCTGCATCTGCACACACCACAGTACCTGACATGAGGCAGAGGTATCTGCTGGTTTATGAATTAACTGAATGAAGCCTTTCTTAAATTTGGCAGATTTAGGTACTCATCTTGACTTGTAGCATTTTGCACGTAATTCCATCATTGCAATTAATTTATTATTGTATGTCAAATTTCTGTATGCATAACTCGCTCTTCACAAGAATAGAAGTGTTTGAGGGCATACTCTATACATTTTAATATTAGCAAATGTTTCCCAGAAACTAACAAAGTACTTGGCATACTGCACTGAGAAATATTTGCTATGTGAATGAGAGAATACTCATAGGGTAGAAATAAAAGATAAGGCCACAGATCTAGACAAAGCTTTCAGCTCTCAGTAGGAAGGCAAAACCTCTGAGGAATAAAACCTATCAATTCCTTCTTTAGAACAACAGAAACAATGTGCATGGACTGAGAGTGAGAATTTCCCTTGAAAGCAGATTGTACGAAGAAGTGAGGAAAGCCACAAACAAGCTGTATTTACAGAAAGCAGTCTGTTGATTCAGGAGGAGGGAGTGAGAGAAACTGTGCATTATCAGCAGCTGTGCAATGCTGAACTCAGGGGGCTGGGAGTATGAAAATGCTAAAAGGATGGACTCTTACACAACCTTGCACCATAAGAATAATTCCTCCAAGCTGGTGGCAGAGGTCTGGTTCTTCCCTTCCCATAGGCACACACCATACACACCCACACACAAACACCTCCTACACACAGAACGTCCGAGAGGAAATGACAGATGAGCAATGATTAAAAAGGAAGTGGCAAGAAAGCTACATGGAAACAAGGCAGAGAATGAATAAGAGGAATAGAAAAAAAAAGAGGCAGATGAATAGGACTTATGAAAATGTGTGTTTAAACATATTGTGATAATTTCAACAAACTAAATGAAACGACCAACTCTACAAAATAAGAGCTCAAAGGGAAAGATAAAGGCTCAGAGAAGTTATGATGAGAAAATGGAATGAGATAGAATGTGAGCTGGAAGAAATCAGAAAAAACAGAAGAAAACAATAAAGTCCCCACAGAAATGAAAACCATATTAGATACAGCAGAAAGGAGAGAAGATTTAGCTCAAAACAATAAGTCCTGTAGGATCAGACCCAGAAACAAATAGTTAAGAAAATGTCATTTAAAAAAATATATGTATTTTCTAATAACAAAAATATGAGCTGCATAATAATAAAGCTAGCAAAATTGTTATGACCTTTCCGTAGAAAATAGTAACCCTTTCTGAAAGACAGTGCTACTGTTTATTTATCTCCAAATAAATGGAGATAGATATTGAGATCATGAATAGAAGGCTCAGTAACAAAGTCAAGTCTCCTAAATAACAAACATATCCTACGCAATTCAGATTAAAATAAAAACATTTTTTCCAAGGAATGCATCCACATTATTCTCAGATATGTATGGAAGATCAAAAGACTAGGAATAGACAAACCACTAATGAAGACTAAAAATGACAAAGTGACTTGACAAAATGTCTGGACTTATTATGAAGCTATTTTAGTTAGGACAGTGTGGTATTTTCAGGGAAATAATTAATAATGAAAATAATATAATTACACATATGGTTCTTAGTTTATACAAAACACATAATAACCTTATAACAAACATACTATTATAGTTACTTTATAAATGAGGAGTTTGAGACACAAAGAAGTTAAGCCACTTGCCCAAGATTGTAAGTAGCAGGTTCAGCTTTCTAGTCCATGTTCCATATACCGGATTAAAAACTGCCATACTTTTAACAAAAAATAAATGGAATAAAGAAAGGAAGCATACCTATGCATATGTGGAAATCATATATGATAGAGACGGCATGGCAGAAACTGGGGAAAGGGTGACTTTAGTAAATAAGGCCAGCATACTCAAATATCTCTATAGTAAATAAAAGAAATGGGATCCATACCTCAAACTATATATAAAAACAAATTCCAGATGAAATATAAACATAAATTTAGAAGGCTTATATTGTGTAAGAAAATATAGAGAATATCATATAACCTTGAGAAGGGGAATGTTTTCTTCTACAAGATACAGGAAAAGCACAAACCGTAATAAAAGATTAGACAAATTCACTTAAAAATAATTTGTTCATCAAAAGACACCATAAAAAATTACAAGTCACATGTTGAAGTCATTTAAACACATATAACCAGAAAAAGAACTCCTACAAATCAATACAGAAAAAGAACAAAATTATAGAAAATCCAGGGGGTGGGGGCATGAAGAGAAACGTCACAAAAAAGGAAACCAAAGTGGCCGATAAATGTATGAAAAATTGCTCAAAACCTTTAGAGGTCAAACAAAACAAATGCCCACTAAGTGAGAAACTACACCATTAGCACCAAACCAGCACATTTTAGATGTCTGACAATATCGAGCATTGGTGAACACGTGAAACAATAATTCTCTGGTAGGAGCCTCAATTATCATAAACACTTGTGGAAATAATATGCCATCGTGTGGTCCAGCAGAAAATGCTCAGACTGGAACCTGGTAGCTTCACTTTAGACATGCCGATTACTTGAGAATGTTCACACCAGTGTTCTCACACACTCTGGCAAATAAGTTTCTGGTAAGTCCATCCCACAAGTTTACGACATTTGTCTTGAACCTCGGAGATGAACATGGTTTATGTTGATCCTGGAATCCCTGCTGCACTATAACGGCCCCCACTTGTTTTGGTGGCACACGAACGTTTCTCAACACATGATAGTTTTCCCCTCACTAAAGCCAACTTTGTTTAACTCTCAACTTCAGTCAAATAAACCTGTCTCCATTTATCTTCCTCTTAAATGTTGTGGAACACCAGAGTACGTCTCTGGTCCCACAGCGTTCCATTTGGTCGGTTGACCTCAAGGTTCAGAATCAAAGTTATAGAATAAGGTTGGCCTCTAGTAGGAGGAATGTATGGTGGCCATTCAGGTGATTCAGTCTGAGATCAGTCTATCTGGCTTCAATTTATAATTCATTCAAAATTGTTTTCTGAGTGGCTGTTGCATGCAACGTATCATGTAAAGTGCTAACAACACAGCAAGTTATCAAGGCAGATACATCTTGGCCCTCACAGAGGTCAGAGCATAGGAAAGCAAACTTTGAAAAAGGTAACAAAAGTTTGATGAAGGATATAAATGGGGAAACACTGGGTTCTATGATAGTTTATACAGGCTGGGAGTTTAGGGAAGTACTCCATAAGGACATAACATTTATTGAAGATGTGACAAACGAGTTAGGCAGAAAGATAGATATAGAAGACAACCCAGAGGAGAGGGGAAAAAAGCATCAGCAGACCTAGATAACCAAGATCATAACACATTAGGTGAAAAAAATGAGAAAAGATGAGTGAGGAGACAGCATAAAGAAATGAGAGAGGTTAGAGGCATGTGGCTAGAGAGGTAAACATAAATCAGGTAAGGTTCGTATGCCACAGAAAGGGTATGGAAGTGTATTGCAAAGGCAGAGTGAGGATTTTTAATCATACTTGCATTTTTAACACACATGTTTTACACATCATCATAGCTGCTGATTGATGTTGACCAAAGGAAGAAGGAAGAGGTAGGAGGCTAATCCTACGAGGAAACTGGCAATGTAAATGAAGAGACTGTGATGGGTTCAAGAGATATTTAGGAGACAGAATTAGTAGGACTTGTTGCTAATTGGATGTACTGAGTGAAGAGAAAAGAGGAAGTCCAGGATGTCTCTCAGATTTCTGGTTGAGTAACTAAAAGGAGAGTGGTATTATAAACATGAAATGAAGAAATTGTTTGGAATATTCAGTTGAGTTGCCTGGAGTAGATCTAGCGTGTGGGTCTGGTTACAACTCTTAACTCCCCTCTCTCTGTTCCATCAGAATAACAGTTAGAGCAGCTAATATCTAGTCAGCACTTCTATGTGCCATTCAAGGTGCTCCGTCTGTATTAATTTAGTTATTTCTATGAGATATAAACCACTATTGTCCTCATTTTGTAGATGTTAAACTGAGGCACTGGGAGCCTTAGTAATTCAGCCATAGTCTCACACCCAGAAATTGGAACCCAGGCAGCGGAATTCCAGAACCAGGGCTTTTGATGACTCCTATTCTACTGCAACTTGCTAACGAGACAAACCTTCATTCACAGCAGAGTCATAACAAATAAATCCTAAATACAGTAGAAGTGCTTTTCTTTTGGATTCTCACATCTTCCTCACGGAATAATCAAAGAAATGTGAAGTGGTGAGAATATAAATGAGCTTACATAAAGAAGGGAATCTAAAGAGACTACATGGATTGAAAACAATGAGGAATAAGTAAATGCCCAGGCAGGAAAGCAGGAGCACAGTGGACAGTACGATGTGCCCCTTATTAAAGATTTCTCAGAAAGCCAAATTAAAAAAGTGAAATCAGCAAGATGTAGATGAGATTACAAAGTAAACAAAAACAAATGGTGCATTTCCAGGAAATCTCATCTCTGAATAAAAGTGGTGATTCTCCTATCTCAGTTGCAGGCTGGGATGCCCAAAACTGTTTTCTTTATTCTGAGGGGTATGTAGCATGGTTCCTTAGGATTCCCAAGAGTGATGAAGAGATTGTAATGTTGAGTCATTCAGTGATGGGAGAGGTGGGAACAAAAGATAGCCAAGTGTCTTATCTTACACATCTATGAGAATGTATTGTTACAATGCCCACCCAATGGGCCTACCAGAGTGCCTGGCATCATACACGTAAACCATAAATGTTATCTTTCAACTATACTGACAGAGTGCAGCTAATTTTGCTAGCATACATAATATATGTATCCATAAGTACATATGAACCTCTGCGTGTCCATATATGTATTTGGTAACACAGAAAATATTGGTTAGTGGCCGTGATTGCAAACAAAAGAATCACTCTGGTTAATTTAAGCAGAAAAAGATTAAATGATTTAGCTGACTCACAGATTCACTGTAGCTTGAAGAAGTATCTTGAGACAAGCCTTCCAGAGACATAACCACATCCCAGGATCTGTGTAGGAAAGAAACTGTCACCACTGCAGCTGCAATCACCTAGCATTAAATGCCAGAAATTCAACTTTTCTGCCACAGCTACTACTGCCAGCAAAGGGGCCACATCTGCAAAAAGAAATTAGTCCCATGTACTTGCTGCCAGACCAAAGAAGGCAGCCTAATCTGAGACTCACACGGTTACGCTTCAATGAAAACCATGCTGTGTATGAGTTTTAAATTCTATAGCGGAGAGGTTAATTTTATAATGTGAGGAATTCTCCAATTATAGAAAGGCAACGTTAAAAAAAAAAAAAAAACCAAGACTAGCCAGTTTGATGAATGCCCACCTATGTGTACATACACATACAGAATTGTGAGGATTACAGGATTTCTTATGTTTAAAGTGGTAAGTGTTCCTGGCACGTTGTAAGTACAGTGTAAATGTTTGCTATTCTTTTCTTCCTCTCTTTTCTTCTTTCCTTCTCTCCTTTTCTTTTTGTTTGTACCAATAATGTAAATGGATAAATATTAATGTGGTTATTAAGAAAAGTACTGTTGGAGAGGATGTGGAGAAAAAGGGAACCCTGTACACTGCTGGTGGGGAGGTGAACTTGTACAGCCATATGAAGATTCCTCGAAAAATTAAGAATAGAACTACCATATGATCCAGCTATTCCACTTCTATATATTTATCCAAAGAACATGAAAACAATAAGTCAAAAAGATATTTGCACCCCTATGTCTGTTGCAGCATTATTCACAATAGCAAGACTGGGTAATAAACTAAGTGCCCATCCCTAAATGAATGGATAAATAAGATACAGAATATACACACAATGGAATATTACTCAGTCATAAAAAAGATGAAATCTTGCCATTTCTGTCCAACATGGATGGACCTTGAGGCTATTATGCTAAGCAAAATAAGTCAGACAGAGAAAGCCAAATACTGTATGATTTCATTCACAAGTGGAAGATAAAAACAATATCACAAACACGCGCATATACATAGAGATTAGATTCATGGTTACCAGAGGGGAAGTGGGGAGGGAGGAAGATGAAAGGGCTAAAAGGGCACATGTGTACGGTGATGGGTGATAATTAGTGTTTGGGTGGTGAACGTGATGTAGTCTACACAGAAATAGAAAAACAGTGTATACTAAAGTTTATATAATGTTATAAACCAATGTTGCCTTAAAAAAAGGATGTATTAAATATGGATTATAATTGAGATATTCTAACCTGTAATATCTTATATTTCTTTAGTCTTCTGTTCATTTTGATATTGAAATTTCTTTAAAAATCGTTGACATTAAAATCCAACAGTGAACCAACCTCTGTTTCAGAAGAAGGTAAATTCAACTTTTTTCTTGCCAGATGCTCAGAGAAACTGTAGACAAATGCTTTATCATAATTTGTCAGAAAATAAAACTTTATTCTCAGAGTATAAAAGTTCTCTCACTCCTAAATAAATAAAACAACAAAGCCACACACACACACACACACACACACACACACACACACAAACCCAATCCAATCACGGTCCTCCCTAAGCTTTACTATGGGCATAATGTAAGAAGCATGTGCTTTGGAGCTGGAGAGACCCAAAAGTGTTGTCCTGCTGTCGTAATTACTTGCTGTGGTACTCTGAACAATGATATAACTCTCTTAATCTCAGTTTCTTTGAAAGTAAAATGAGAATCATAAAATCTTGCAAACAAAAGAATTAGACAATGTATATGTGCAGAGTGGCCGGCTTTATAATCTCACATGTCAGGTGCATAAAATGACATTGGTTTCACATCCTATGATTATTATGACTGCTGTCTTACACTACCCACAATTTGCTTCATGGCGTTTGTTAGGATTATCTCAGATGTTACTGCAGAAAAATAGCATACCATAGAAAAGTCAGAGCTACTTAGAGAAATCTGCACCTAAGTGCCCAAAGATAAGGATTCAGCAGCATACTGCCTTGCTAGGTGACAATGGCAAATTGAAAATTCATAGAACTGGCAAGGATCTTCAAATATTATCTAACAAATTCTTCACTTTCCACAAATGAGGACACAGAACACGTGAAGTTTATGCAAATACAGAACTTGGACCAAATCCCAGACCCCTAGTTTTCACATTTTCATTCTTACACTTTAGATTTTCATTATAAAATGGGGGAGAATCTCACATCCAAATTGGTTTTTCCCTTAATTTATATATTTGTTGCCTATGCACATATTTTCCAAAGCTTTATTGAAATCCTGCTACATGCCTACAGACTGAAGGAAACAAAGTTGTGTTATTCTCAAACTCACCATCCAGTATTTAATAAAACACAGCTGAAAAAAAACTGCAAACCAAATGTGGTAAACATTGCAATATTAAGAGAGAAATGTAGTATAACCTGTTATAAATTTTCCTTTAAAAATGCCACTAACTTTAATTTTTTGCGCAGAAGGATGGCATATAAAATACAGGTTATTAGTCAATATAAATATCGTAAATGTATTTTCAAAAACATTTTGTATTTCTGTGACACATAGAAGTACAACACATTGTAACTCAAGACATTTTAATCTTGCTCCCACATTTTCCTGTTATGAAGTTTCATAATATTCATATTAATTATGCTACTTCTGTCCCTATTTAGCTAATGTGTGTGGTAAAGGAGCACATGCTTTAGAGGTTTACTTCATAACAGCTTTATTTTGAATGATTAGTTCCAATTAAAAAATACCCAGGTGGAAAGGAAGAGTTGCAAATGTATATATAAAAATTAGATCACTTCCCTTTCCTTTAAAGCACAAATCTACCTGGGGACGTTTATTCTTGAACTTTTATTTTAAACTGATTTAAAAAAAATAAAAAATGAGCTAAATGTTTTATCTAACCAAAAATAAAATTCAATAAAATAAAAAGACATGGCTCAGAAGACTACAATAGACATATTACTAAAGATTATTGATGATAAGTCTCTTTTACCCTTCAAAACTGGATATCCTAAATGAAATTTTAAGAAAATTCCTTCTACATAAGTAAAGTAAGCGTGGCCTAGAAGAATATTTGTTTGGTTATGTATGTACTGATCATATCAGTATAAAAAGGAAAAAATAAAGTCAGTTCAAACTTCTTTATTTACCGCATGTTAGGGCCAGTAGAAATTTCTTTGCATTTTTGGGAGAAATTTATTGCTTATATGCCCAAACATGCATACATTTTGGTATAATATTGACATTGTATTTATATCTACCTAATGCATAAACGATCTTTTGATGTCTGATATGTTATATGTAACAATTAGGCAATTTTAGTACATATTAAAAATTTAGAATACTAAGCTAGCACTGACTAAATTATTTATGGGTACCCATTTCTCCTTTGTGTTGGGGGAAAACATCTTGTGTGTGTTTTAATGAGAAGATATTATTTTCATTTATTCCAAAGAATCATTATATTCTGATGCTGAAATCAAGGGCACATGCACCAGTATAGGTTCCAAAGTTAACTTTCACATTGCGAAATCCACTAGCTAGTTTGTTGCTTCTTAATTCGACATCTACAATGTTTAACCTGTTAACGTCTTCCTCCTTGGGAAGCTCTTTCCTACTTTTTGAATCCTATGAAGTTCCTCTCTGGTTTAACTTCTCTGGCATTTCCTTCCTGGACCCATTTTAAGATCTTCTCTCTGCATCTTAAAATTTGTTTTTTCCAAGCTTTCCTTCCCTATTCCTTTTCCTTCTTACTCATTCGTTTTTTATTCAAAAAATCTCATACTTGTCTGTACACCAGCACCAAAAATGTGTCGGATTCTCAGAAGGAGATGGTTAATAAGAGAAATAAGAATTCAGCAGACTTATAGCTTAGAATCTTTTGGGAACACAGACAAGTAAACACGCATCATTAAACTGCTCTATGGTTAGGAAAGTATTGTGTGCTGTGGGAGCACATAGGAGGCTTCCTTAACTCAAATGCATGTGGGTGTGGGTGTGGGGTGCTGATTGTCAAGCAATGTATGCCAAGTGAAATAACATCTTGATGGAGCCCTGAAGGATGAGTGGGTGTTAGTCCGTTAAAGAAGAGAAAAGACAATGTTTAGAAGAGATAAAAGACTGTGTGAATATTCAAAGTTGGGAGAGAACATAGCAGGGTGGAGTAACAAACAAATAGTCAAAGAAAAATATTTCAGAAAGGCTAAAGAGCCTCATACCGATTATAGATCAAGAGTGGGGCTGGGGTTGGAGTTGCTGTTTGGAGTGGATATTGCTGACATTTGAAAAAAGAAACATAAGCAGGGTCAGATCAATGCAGGGGCCTGTAAGACATATTAAGGGACATGGGTTTTATCCAAAGAACAATCAGCATCCATTTTGCTCTTTTAAATTCAGGAGCCACAAAATGATTTATGTGTACAAGCCCTGATGATAGTTACTCCAATCTTTATCTCCTCAAAACACCGCCTTCAATTCTTGATCCGTATATCCATTGTCCTAAGAAACTCACACTGGGAAATCCGACAAGTATCTCTACATTAAAGGCCCAAATGTAACTCTGTCATCTTTCTCACATCACCACACCTTCTTTTCCTTGTTTAGTAAATTCCATGCCTTTGGAAAGACTATCATCTTAAACTCAGTAACCAAATTCAGAGAAGCGGAAGTGCTCATCAACTTTTGCCCTTCTCTAAGCCTCACCTCCACTCAGTTGTTAAGTGCTATTAAGTTTTCTTCCGCAAAGCATTTAAAACCTGCCCAATCTTTTCTATATCAACAGCAATTGCTTTTAGATAAGAACATGAATATTTTTCACTGATTATTGCAATAGCCCTAACTTGTGTCCATGTATTTTTTTTTTCGCTTTCTCTGTTAGTGCATCATTTACATTGCTACGGAGTGACCCTTCAAAAAAGAGAAATCCAATTGTGCCACGACAGAGTCGTGTTTAAACAGGCTGTCTGTTGACTCAGATGGTCTATCTCCCAGGACAGTGTGAACTTTTTAAGAGCTTCTCTCTTTCTGTATGTGTGAAAACAATAGTACCTCCTTTATAAAAGTGATTAAATAAGGCAATATAATGTACAATTCTCATAGCACCTTGAACATAGTAAGTTGACTATTATCAATCTCTCTTAAAATATTCCAGTTGCTTTGATTCATGGGCAATCCAAATATAGCTTATAAGATACTTCAAGATTTGAAACTTGTCTCATCACACTCCATTCCGACTCTGTGCTAAAGCCGTCCAAACTGCTGACAGTTCTCGAAATGCACCAGGCTTGTTCATATCTCTGTGTTTTTACACACAGCTCTCTATGCCTGGTTTAGCACAAGCTTCCGCCATCCTCTTCCTGGCTGGCTCCTAATCATCTTTTTTGATTCAAATCAAGTGTCACCATGTGTAGGTAGCCTACCGTAAACCTCCATCACAGCCCAGGTAGCATAGGTACCTCTCCAGAGGATCCTATCACAGTACTTATCACATTGTAAGTATGTGTTATGTTTTCCGTTAGGTATGCTTGATACTCAGCAGAGTTACTGACATTTTACAAGTGCTTTATAAATTCTCATGGAAGGAGGGAGGAAGAATAGACCGTAACCTTCATCGTCAGTAATTCATTGTTTCACGAAGTTGTTTCTGTTAAACATCTACCAGGTCTCCCTGGCCCCAAATACTTTACCATTATAACTCAGTAATTAAAAATCCTACACAAAGTTTAGTTTAAGGAATTATATTGCATGTTCTCATCATTCTGACCTACCGTAATTCTCTGAACGAACCTTGTTCTTACTCCTAATTCTTGTGTATATACTTTCTTCTGACAAGAACACTATCACTCACCCACTACATGAGCTCGCTTGTTCGTGCTCTCTCTCTCTCTCTCTCTCTCTCTCTCTCTCACACACACACACACACACACACACACACATACACTTGCTAACTTCCAGAGAAGTCATGCCCTAAATTTTGGTTCAGCTCTTACTATGCAAGCATCCTGTACTTCCCTTATCACCTTAGTTAGTACCTTGTCTGACTTTGTCTCAAATCCGCTGGTGAAAAGATCATATTCTTCCTCTTTCATCATCGTCTAGAAGAAATCCAGTATGTGTCTTTCTTGGTAGTGTCACAATCATAGAGATGTTAAAGAGTTCATATTACTTGTCCCAGGATAAGTTACGTCAATATTTTCAACATACATTAGTGTTTTTTTAAAGTTCAAATTCTAATCATGATTGTCCTCTCCACATAGAGCATTTAGCGCTTCCTGTGTTGCAAGAAAGGGTACATAATTCTGTAATCCAGTAAACTAACCCAATGGTCTGTGCTTAAATGAATTCAATATCTCTAGAATGAATTTTCAAACCATCTTTTCATCTTAGCTGCTCACTAAGTAGCTATGTTACTAACACCTCACCTCAGTGCATTCTCAATATCCCTCCCAACCCACAGAGGGAGACTGTTAAACATATTTTTTCCAATTGATTATGCATATTTACTTGCCTATATTCTAGATTTCATGCTTTATGAAGATATACATTTGTTTTATTGTCGGAGAGAGTTTGTTTTATTGTCTAAGCGCTCAATACATATTAACAGTGAATGAACTATGAGCTCTTATTGAGAATCAATTATAATATTTTTGATTATTTCTTGATTGAGGTAACTCCTGGTAAGGACAAAGGATAACAAAGGAAAATTTTTCTTTAATAATTTTGCTGCAAGGTAGGCCAGACCTTAATTAAGTTATTTTCCTCAGAACTCCTAAATCAAGAGAAAACAAGTTTCCCTGCTGAAAATTCTGGAGTCAACTGGCTCCACAAGAGCCATTTCCCTCATAAAACAAAGAAACAAACAAACAAACAAACAAGACCAGAAGAACAGTTTACATTACTCATAGGAAGAGAAGCAAATAATGTGTACTATCCCAAGAGTATAGCTTGGAATTAGGTTCGGTATATTATAAGGATTAATATTTGACAGCTCACAAGTTACTAACAACTTTGGTTCTAGTCACATTATTTTAAGTGTATTACATTTTCTGTTGGTGCCATAAAAAATTACCACAAATTTAGTAGCTAAAACAACACAAGTTTACTTTCTTAACAGTTCTGTATATCAGAAGTCTGACATGGGTCTTACTGGGCTAAAAATCACATCGTCAACAGGGTTACATTCCTTTCTGGAAGCTCTAAGGAAGAATGCATTTGCTTACCCATTCAAATTGTTGACAAAATTCAGTTCCTTGCAGTGGTAGGACTAAGGTCCCCTTACCTGACTGTCAGCTGAGAGCTGCTCCTAGATTCTAGAGGTTACTTGCTTTCCTTTGTTCATGTTGCCCCTTCCCCATCTTCAAAATCAGAGAAGACATATTAAATCTCTCATTTCTGGTTTCTTCTTCCATCCTCACATCTTTCTGAATGGCTGCCTTCCTCCTCCACTTTTAAAGGCCCATGTGATTGCTTTAGACCCACATGGATAATCTAGGATAATTTCCCTATTTAAAAGTCCTTAATCTCTTAATCTGGGCCTGGCCTGTGGTTAAATTCATGCACTCTGCTTTGGAGGCTCAGGGTTCACTTGTTCGGATCCTGGGCTCGGACACGGCACCGCTCTTCAGGCCATGCTGAGGTGGCATCCCACATAGCACAACCAGAGGCACTCATAACTAGAATATAAAACTATGTACTGGGGGGCTTTGGGGAGAAGAAACAAAAAAAATGATTGGCAACAGTTGTTAGCTCAGGTGCCAATCTTTAAAAAGAAAAATCCTTAATCTTAATCCCATCTGCAAAATCTCTTTTGCCATGTGAGGTAATACATTCACAGGTCCCAAAGGGTTAACTGTGGATATCTTTGGGGACATTATTCTGCCTACCACAAATTGTATACTAAAAAACCATGTTTTCCCATAGGCTGATTTTGAATATTAACCTGAGGAGTTAGTTCAATCTTAATAAAATATAAATTTTTGAATTTTTGATTTTAGTAACAATTCAAAGATTCACCTTCTAATAGTATGAGAGAGGTTCTTCTATTTTTAATTATAAATTTTGTACATTATCCAGCCAAAATATTAATATCCTACCTTACCTGATGAATTTGCATTTCATCCATTATTGAATACCAACTAAGTAAAAAATGTCAAGAGTTTTATGAAAATTATGGTTAAATAAATGCCCATTGGTTAAATAAATGCTTATAATATACTTTGAAGAAATATAAAACAATTTTTAGTATTTGTTTTATATTTGATATGGGGATTTCTTTAGATCTAGTTTTTGGGTCTAGAATTAAGCATAAAGTAATTTTGCTTATAATCAATTTTGATAGTAATTAAGGATATTTTAAAATAAATTGTATCAGTCCCTTGGGAGAGTATTTTAGTTCAGCAAAAACTTACTCTTCTGCTGGCTGAATATTGTGCTAACGGTGATGACTTAGACTTTCAATGAAGTTGTTGAGCACAGGAATGGGAGTCACAGAAAATGATTTCTTGTCTCCCAATATTGCCACTAGCCTCTTTTTAGCTTTTAGCCGACAGCCATAAAAATAAGGGGATAACACTGCGCGAAGCCTTCAGCTTCTAATTTTCTATGACTACAATTGCTTTCAAGTCAGTTCTTTAGTAAATGTTTAGGTACAGGTGAAATGAAAAGAAACCTATTAACAGAAATTGTTTCCAGTACAAAGATAGGAAAAAAAATACAAAAAAATCTCATAAGTTTAGTAAGTGAGAAAAAAACCTTAATTTCTTGTTAATATATTGTTTATAGTAGAGTTAATACCTCGAGTCAAACTCTAAATCTTACACTTTGCAGCGACTGCTCGGTTTTACAGTTTGTCTGGATTCACTTGATGCTTGCTCTTAACTTGCTTCTATTATTTTTTCTACTTGGGCTGTTTTATTGATAAATCAAAAGAAAAGATCAACAAGACAAAGCAACAAAGCAGTAAAGTGCTCAGTTCAGGGTTGTAGCCAATCTAATTAATTTTTCATTTGGTTCTCATGTATTAGAGACCAATCAATTTGGGATTATGTTTACAGAGTTCTAAAAGGAGAGGAGACCAGGCCCTCAATTTGTTGTCTTGTCTGTCCAAATTAGTCAGTTAAATGATCCCGGGAGGTACTGTAAAGTATATGAACAGGTTCTTGTAAATACCTTTTCTTTTAATTACAGATCAAGTTATCAACAATTTCTGCAGACCTTGACTTTGGTAAAAGGGCAAAATTCTGAAATCAAACAATGGGGCTTTATCTTACAGATATTTTTCTTTGCATTTGTTTCACTGAGGTACTTTAGTTAAACGTCTTTAGAGAGTCATTTTAGCATGTGGAGGTTTGGAGTGCAAGAATTGACTATCACTCAATGAGAGGAGTTTCCAGTCAGATAAAAAGTGATATTAAGATTAATGGCTTTTATCCTGTAAGAGTTTGTCACTCTTAGGGATACAGTGAATCACTCCAGAAAACAGAATTGTATGAAATAGTAGGAAGGGGCACTATATTTCATGGAAATAAAGAACCTGGAAAAATGATGTCTTCTAAAATGGAGTTCCGGAACATTAAGGTGGAACAAAAGTAAAATTTATGTGTTGATCAAATTTTGGTGGTACACCTGCTCAAAGCCTGAGGTACGTCGATATGCTTTAAAACCAGGGTTAAAAATTACTGCTCAGGACCTGGCAGTTTAAGATAATTGACTTAAGATATCTAGTAACCTTTAAAATCGCCCCTAAATTCTCTATGTATGTATATTCAATTGGTCACCAGGTCCCTAAGGTCTACCTCCCTTTGACTCTGTTCTCGCTGACACCGCATTATTGCTCCTCTGGCCTGTTGCGAGACCCCCTTACCACTCCAGCTAGCTCCAGTCAGAACTAAGACAGCACCTCCTGTACTGTGTTAACACATTCTGCACACAACTGTTAAAGTTATTTGCAAAAAAGTAATAATATTCATCAATCCTGATATTTTTACAACTCAGCTACAAAAGAACACTGTCTCTGAAAGTCTGTGGAAACTTCATTTATTCCTTTGTAATCAAGGAATCAGGAAATGTTATACAAATAGTCACTTCACATCCTAGGCTGACAGCAAATATCAACACAACTCATTCTGAAATCCCAGATAAGTAGATGCTGCCTCGGAACTTCATAGATTTTAGGACAACACGTCATTGGACTACTACGTGCCAGAAAAACTTGTTGATATAAAGTAAAAGATACTAGAGGAGAGAAGAGGTAAAGTGAGTATTTTAAGATATCAATATGTTTTGTGCACCATCTCAGGCTTTCTTAAAAACTAAAAGCCGCTAAACAGAATCCCTAGTCTTTTATATGATATAAATTTTAGTAATTTATATGATATAAGTATAAGTAATTTATATGATATAAATTTTAATAATTATAATTTTAGTAATTATTTTATTTTTTTTAAAGATTGACCCTGAGCTAACGTCTGTTGCCAATCTTTTTTTCTCTTCTTCTTCTCCACAAAGCCCCCCAGTGCATAGTTGTATATTCTAGCTGTAGGTCCTTCTCCTTCTGCTTCATGAGACACCACCTCAGCATGGCTTGATGAGTGGGGCATAGGTCCGTGCCCAGGATCCGAACCCATGAACCCTGGGCTGCCAAAGTGGAGCCCAGGAAATCAACCACCAGGCCGGCCTCCTCCCTCTCTTTTTAGTTGTGAGATTTCTTGGGAAAGGAAAAACTTATACTGCAAAACCAGGTGGATTCACGGAAGAAAAAGATGAATTCTGAGGTTCTTTTACAACATTCTGGTAATTTTTTTTTCTCACTTTTGGGAAGATTCATTGGGGCAGGATAGCTTTTATCTCTATGCACACAATGATCTGAAATTCACGGCTCTCTTTGGATGTAGTTTGAAAACTGGATCAGAGTTGAATCCTTTCAGAGCCTCCTGAGAATTCCTATTATATTATTTTCATTGGGGTTTTATGGCTTAATTAGTACTTGGTTAGGAGTCAAGTGAAAGAGTTTGGTTTCTATACTTTACCCTGAAATTCATTAGCTCAATGTTTCTTAAACTGCATGAGACGGTTGTAGTTGTTTGACTAAAAATTACATTTCAGTTTTAACTAAGTTTTGTAAAAGACTGAGTACGACAGTTAAACAGACATATTTTTTTTTAAAACCAGGTTTACTAAGGTACAATTTACATGTAGTAAAATTCACTTTCTTTTGGTGTAAATTTCAGCTAGTTTTGACAAATATATACAGTTTTATAATCACCACCACAATAAAGGTATGGAACATTTTAATCATCCTGCAAAGTTCTCTGGCCATCCGGCAATCAATTGCAGTCAGTCCCCTCCCTCAACCCCCAGCCCCTGGCAATTTTAATACAATTCTGTACTTTTTTTTTTTTCAGTTCTTCCTTTTACAGAGTATCATGTAAGTGGAAACATACCCTGTGTTACTTTTTATGTCTAATCACTTTAACATTAATGATTTTGAAATTCACACATCACTGCATTTATCAGTAGTTTGCATTTTTTTTTTTATTTCTGAGAAGTAGTCCATTGTATGGGTATATTACATCTGATTCATTTAGCAGATGATGAACATTTGGGTTTCCAAATTGTAAACCATTTCCTAAAGCAACTATTCCATTTTGTATCTCCATCAGGATCCTACTCCAGAACTTCTGAATCAGAAATTCTTGACACGCATACCATGAATCAGTATTTTAAGATAAAAACCAAGTTGATTCTTATGCACATGAAAGTATGAGGTACCAGGACTTTTATCTCCAAGTCTGATATTATTTCTCCTAACTATAGTCATAATTATTATGAAGAAATGTTTATTGAATTATTGAGTTTACCAATTACCTACTCAATCATGATAGCTGTAGGGTCAAAATTCACCATGCACTGTTTTTCTATCACTGCTGTAAAAAGTTACCAGAAACTTGATAACAACACAAAATTTTACCTCCGACGTCTGTGGGCTAGAAGTCCAATAGAGGTCTTAGTGTGCTAAAATCAAGAAGTAAGCGGGATTATAGTCCTTCCTGGATGATCTAGAAGAGTTTGTTTCCTTACCTTCTCCAGCTTCTAGAGGTTGCCTACATTCCTTGGCTCATGGCCCTGTTCCCCAGTTTCAAAAACAGCAACCTTGCGTCTTTCTGACCGTTATTCCATAGTCACGTTTTCTTGTGACTTGGTTGGGAAAGGTTCTCCTCTTTTAAGAACTCATGTGATCTGGGGCCAGCCCAGTGGCACAGTGGTTAAGTTCGCACATTCTGCTTCAGTGGCCTGGAATTCGCCAGTTCGGATCCTGGGTGCGGACCTATGCACCACTTGTCAAGCCGTGTTGTGGTAGGCGTCCCTCAGGTAAAGTAGAGGGAGATGGGCAGGGATGTTAGCTCAGGGCCACTCTTCCTTGAAAAAAATAAAATAAAAAAAATTTTAATTTAATTTAAAAGAAAAAGAACTCGTGTGATTAGGATGGGGCCCACCTGGCTTATCCAGGATACTCTCTCCCTCTAAAGGTCCTTCAAGGATCAGGATGTGGAGATCTTTGGGGGCCATTTTTCTGCCTACTACGGACCGTAATATTCTCATGAAATTAATAGTAAACATTGACAGTTTGGCTTTCCTATTAAAAGTCTGAACTTTGTTTCCACTTAGTTAATTTAATAAAATTTGGAGTAAATTGCCTAATCCCTTGGAATTTCTATTTTTCTATCTACAATAACACGCATAAAAATACATGTTTATAATCTCAAAAAAATTGACGTCTGTAAGTATAGAATAATCTCAGGAGCGTCGTTCATAGTATCCTGGTTTGTCAGGGGGAGTATCTGCAAACAGTAGGAATAGCAATGTTTACAGGATTATTGCTATCAGTCTTTTTTCTTGTGGACCACTGTCAGTAAGGAGAGAACACCGTCTAATATAGTCTGATAATCATCTGATCAGGCTTGGAACCACGCAGTGCAGAGATGGCACGCCTGCATCTGGTCCCATTAGTTAAATGATAATTTGCACTTACTTTAAGACAAAATGTACTCCAAGTTGAGAAATACATTATATGTGTTGCAACATTTCTCAAAGCATTTGGACTATTAATGTATGCTACCTAAACAATTTGCTGAATGTGAAAAAATATTTAAGAGGATGCTTTTGAACATAAAATATCAAAATTATTTAATTTATATTTATATTTACATGCATAATAAAGAGAGAAAAACCTGAGGTTTGAATTCAGAAAATTCAAGTTTAATCCTGGGTCTATCATGTATTGCTGTACTGAGAGACTTGAGATAAGCTATAACCTCTCTAAACCTCAGCTTCCTCATCTGTAAAATGTAAATGAAGATGCTTCCTCCCAGGAGTGTAAAGTGTATCAAATGATAAAATAATTAAAAGCTCATTAATTGTCAAAAGTAGAATCATCATCATGATCATTATTATTTTTATAGTACCTACCTCAGTGTTTTTGGATCACAAAATGAGATGTTATATCTAGGCCATTCAGGACTGGAACCTGAAAATGTAAAACTGTCAATAAATATATCATCATTATCACCACCAACGTATCGAAAAGCCTAAAGTTTCTTTCCCCTTCCATCTCAAATATTGGCCAATTAATGATTAATAAACACATTATATACAACCCACAACATAGCAATTTCACTCCTAGACATAAATCCTAGAGAAACTCAAGTATCTACATGAGGAGACATAGGAGAATGTTTATAGCAGCTTTTTTTTTTTTTTTTTTTTAGAAAGATTACCCCTGAGCCAACATCTGCCACCAATCCTCCTCTTTTTGCTGAGGAAGACTAGCCCTGAGCTAACATCCGTGCCCATCTTCCTCTATTTTATGTGGGACCCCTCCCACAGCATGGCTTGACAGGCAGTGCATAGGTCCACATCCAGGATCCAAACCAGAGAACCCTGGGCCGCCGAAGCAGAATGGGCGAACTTAACCACTGCACCACCAGGCCGGCCCCTATAGCAGCATTTTTATAATTGCAAAAATTTAGAAATAGCTTTTATGTTCACCAGAATAATGTGTAGCTAATTTGTGGAAGTTATTCAATGGACTACTATATGGCATTGAAAATGAGTCAACTAGAGCTGCATGAACAAAATGGATGACTCAAAACATATTATTAAGTAAATAAAAAAGGTTTCAAAGATATACATTTAATAAGATATGTATTAAAATGTAAGATAAAATTTACAGAAACTGAGGCCGGCCCTGTGGCTGAGTAGTTGAGTTCCCACACTCCACTTCTGGGGTCCAGGTTCTTGCTGCTTCGGATCCTGGGAGCTGGGAGTGGACATGGCACCGCTCATCAGGCCATGCTGGGGCAGCGTCTCACATAGCACAACTAGAGGGACTGCTGCCAAGACCAGCTAGGCAGCCAGCTGAAGGGGCGGACAGAATCAATAGACAGAACACAGTCTATGTAATAGACACAACACACTCAATATTATTTAATGGGACAGGGGACCATCAGCCTCAAGTACTGAGATGACATCGCTCTGATCGCCACGTATTTATTTGCAGGCCAAGAAGTACAAGCATAGCAGGAACTCATGCCAGCAGGAATATGCAAGTCAATGCTCAGCAGTTCTAGTCTTCCCCCTTCAATGTACCCCAGCCCTACACGAGGCCATTCTCTGAGGGGGTATCCTGGGAACAAACAATCTGGCAAGTTATGCAGACAGCGCTCCATTCCTGCAAGGGCCCAGCATTCTTAAGCCCCTTGCCTTCATGTTTGATAAGATACCACCTTCCGGCCTTTGATTCCAAAGCACAAACAATCTAGCATAGTAATTTATGAGAATCAGCAAATTGCGTGTTTCTCAATCACCCATTTTGTAATTTGTTCTTGCTAAGCTTAAAGCCTTGCAGTAATGTTACTATGCTCTCCTGCAACAAGGGACCCACAACTAAAATATACAACTATGTACTGAGGGGATTTGGGGAAGAAAAAGGAGGAAAAAAAATAAGATTGGCACCAGTCGTTAGCTCAGGTGCCAATTAAAAAAAAAATTTACGCAAACTTTTAAATCATTATATACATAGTGGAAGTGTAAAGAAATGCATGAAGAGTCAAGAGCAAGGTTGTCAGATAAAGTAGTGGATGCCCAGTGAAATATGAATTTCAGATAAATAACCAGTAATCTTTTAATATAAGTATGCCCCATGCAATATTTGGGAAAACTACAAAGTTTTTAGTTGTTTAGCTGAAATTCAAATTTTAATGGTGGCCCATATCTTTATTTGTTAATCTGGTGAGCCAATGAGTGCAGAAGGGATGCACAGGGGTTCAATTGTATTGGTGGTGTTTTAGTTCTTAAGCTGGGTGATGGGTAAATTGGCATTTGTTGCATTCTTTGTTATGCCATTTTCAAAATATTAAATATTTCATATTATGTTAAAATATTAATAGGCAAAAATGAACCATTCACCAGAAGGAAATCTCTAGTTAAAAGATAAAACTAAGAGTCAAGACCAACAAAACAAAAGAATCAGGAAGGAAGACAAAAAGTAAAGACACACCTAAAGTATAAAATAAAAAAAATTATGAAAAGTAAGGGCAACAAAGTGGTGTCATGCTCTATTTTGTGTTATTAATATCTTTTATTTGTATGACTTTTTCCCCAAATCACTGACTTGAGATGGAATCCTTAATTAATTATAGAATTCAACCTAGAAACAAAAACTTGCATCTTAAGTGTTTTCCAAGAATCTGCAATAATTTCAGTTATATTTCAATCAATTAAAATATATTTGGCCACAGGTAAGATTCATAATTAACTGGAATGTTTAAATCTATAAAACAAGCTGCAATGAGTTGGCCATCACTTAATTATTTTAAGCCTAGAAGAGGAAAAAATGAACAGAAGAAACAGAATAATGAGATATACGTTATTTACTTCTCTAGTCAAAATTAGAAAACAGTGGCTCTCAATTATGGATAGGGCTCACATTAAAACTTGGAGAGTTTTAAAAATGGAATGCCTGGGGGCTGGCCCCGTGGCCGAGTGGTTAAGTTCGCATGCTCCGCTGCAGGCAGCCCAGTGTTTCTTTGGTTCGAATCCTGGGCTTGGACATAGCACTGCTCATCAAACCACGCTGAGGCAGCGTTCCACATGCCACAACTAGAAGGACCCACAACGAAGAATATACAATTATGTACCGGGGGTCTTTGGAGAGAAAAAGGAAAAAAATACAATAAAAAAAATGGAATTCCCGGCACTCACCGCAATTGAGTCCGATTTAATTGGTGTGCAGGAGGAACCAATCATTGGCAGTTTTTACAACTCCCCAAGTGATTCTAAAATATGGTCAGGGTTGAGACGCATTGCCCTAAAACTTGAAAAGCCCATACCCGTGTGGGAGACAGTAAAACAAAAATGCTTGCCCTATGCATGTAAGAGCCGGCTCCTAGAGAACAGATTCAAAGCTCACCTGACTCCATTGACTTTATACCAAGAGTCTAATATAAGTGCTAGGAAAACAGGTATTGTGGAAGCACAATCCCACACACATAGTACTGAATAAAGAGCTCTTCAGTGAAATGTTCAAATCAAAGTGTGCGAATACCCTAAAGGATAATGAAACTTGTAGTTTACATAGTAAGCCTTGAGGACTACCAGTGAAATACTAAGAAACTGGGAAAAGGTCTGATTTCAAACTGAGGAGAATGAACTCTTAACTTATTTTTGATCTTAGAATGCAAATACTTCTATGTCTGCCAGCAATCCCCTGCCTTTACCACAATGAGATGGATTTAAGACAGTCAGTTTTTATTTCTACTTGAGTAACATGAGCTTTGGTTTATAGCCTTTTCCACTAGCCTCATAATTAAATGACTAAATCCCATCTACAGCATTACCTACAGAACATGATTGGAGAAAGATTAGCCATTAAAGAGAGAGGGGATTGCTATTATGGCTTTTGAGGCCCATAACCACCCACTCTCCTAGGAATCCTATTATGGCTGAGCATTTGTGTTATTGGTATTGCAACTCAATTCACATATATCAAGCTGTAAACTCCATTTACAGTCAATCCATATTTCTGGGTCTCCTCTAATAACTTATTTATTTGTGTGTTTCACTTCAGAAGAAGTTATGTGCTTTGAAATATCTTCATCAGTTGCCAGTGATCATGGAGCTTCCTTTTGTGGTACAATAAAGCATCTTATCCTTATTAACTAAAATACAAACATCCAAACGTCTGCTCTTTTACGTTTGGCTTTAGTTAGAGCTTCATTAAACCTTACATGATGATTCATGTGGTTTCAGATCTATTTTCAGTTCAAAAGAGCAATAATAATAAAAGTAATTGTTTCCTCTGGTGAAGAATTCTGATCAGGATCAATTCCATAAATCAGGGTAAACTGACACCAGGTACCAAAGAATTTCAAACATATTTCCTTTTGTAATTAACAACAATTGCATAAATAATATGCGTTAATGTCTTTAGATTCAACTCCTTAGAAACAAAAGGACTGGCCCAAGTTAAGCAGGTGACCACACATATCATCCAACTACTATGCTCAATTAGCCATAAAATGCATTTCTTTGACAGAAGAGCTTGAAATGTTTGGTGAGGCTTCATTTTCTTCCCCTCCATTATGTTTGCCTAAGTGAAAGATTTCTCCTTTTTCCGTGTTTAAATTCGTTTCATTGACAATAGACATTGCAAACTCCTCAATGATTTCTCTGTGCCAAATGAATTTCTGTCAAAAGGTTCAGATGAAATCTGTCTACTCTTGGTGATCAAATTGATCCAGCTGCAGCACGAGATGAAACAGATCATTCATCTAAGTTTGGCGTGCCAAAGCCTGCTCCCTCTACACGTCCACAGTTGCTGAAAAAGGGCAGATGACTTTATTTTACAACCAGAGCTTATGGTAGTTAAGTGTTTTCATTACCTGTGGACATCAATGGCTTTGGGACATAATTAATCATGCTGAAATCACTACCTTATTTTAATGAGGTTTTTCTCTTTCCTCTAACCATGATAAAAAGTACAGGGAAGAGAAATTTTTCTCATTATTTCTGAAACTAAAGGAGAGTGAAGGAAGTGTAATAGAAACACACAGGAAACCTGCAGATGAGAGGCAGTCGCACCCACTGGGGCTGGTCTCTCCTTCTGCCTCAACAAAGACAAAGGGAAATGTGATGAGGAGGGGGCTCTGCGGACACTAAGCTCAAAGACAACGTGGCTGCCAGGGCCTCAGTATACGAAGGAAAGTGATTTCATCTCAAACTCTTCTGAAGTCTTATTTACCTCAATATTTGAGAACGTATTTTTAAAAAGAGAGGAAAGAGAGAAGAATACATATGTCTACGCTAACAATAATTAAAAGTAAATTACCTCATTGCTCTTCAAATCAGATAACTTCACTCTTCTTCTCTTATAAAGTTATGGGATCATTGGTATGTTCAGAAAGTGGAAGAATACAGGATATTCTTTGAGTGTGTGAGCATTTATACATAACATATACTGAAATATTGAAATAGCTTCTGTTTTATGAGACAGAATGTCACTGAGATTAATTCTGAACAGCTGATAAGCCAAGGTTCAGAAGAGCAGTCAGCATTTAAGATTTTGATTTCCGTAAAGCAGTGATCCTCAAACTTGAGGGTGTATCAGAACCACCTGGATCAGGATTGCTGAACTCCTCCCACACGGCTTCTGATTCAGAAAGTCTGGGGTGGGGCCTGAGAATTTTCATTTCTAACAAGTTTCCAGTTGTTGCTCATGATGCTGGTGCAGGGACCACATTTTGAGAACCATTGTCTTAAAGCCACCTTGTGGTGCTGTAACTGTGTGTTGTTTTGTAAAGAAGTTGCCAAGGCATGTTTTTGCATCCTGACCTCAGAAGGCACTCATTGTGAAGAAATTCCTGAGAGGAGGATACTGACCTTCAGTAAGCCCAAAATTTTAGACTGATATTATACCATCTCATTTTCCTTTTTTTAATTTATTTTTTTATTTCTATTTTTTTTGGATGTACATCATATTTCGAATACTATATATATTACATCGTGTTCACCACCCGAACACTAATTATAGTGCATCCCCTCACATGTGAGCCTAATCACCCCTTTTGCCCTCCCCCCTCCCCCTTCCCCAATGGTAACCACCAGTCCAATCTCCAATGCTATGTGGGTTTTTGTTGTTGTTGTTGTTTTTATCTTCTACTTATGAGTGAGATCATATGGTGTTTGACTTTCTCCCTCTGACTTATTTCACTCAGCATAATACCTTCAAGGTCCATCCATGTTGTCACAAATGGCCAGATTTCGTCATTTCTTATGGCTGAGTAGTAGTCCATCGTGTATAAATACCACGTCTTCTTTATCCATTCGTCCCTTGATGGGCACCTAGGTTGCTTCCATAACTTGGCTATAGTGTATAATGCCGCAATGAACATAGGGGTGCAAGTATCTTTATGCCTTTGTGTTTTCAAGTTCTTTGGATAAATACCCAGCAGTGGAATAACTGGATCATATGGTAGATCTAGCCTTAATTTTCTGAGGATATTCCATACTGCTTTCCATAGTGGCTGCACCAGTTTGCACTGCCACCAGCAGTGAACAAGGGTTCCCTTCTCTCCACACCCTCTCCAACATTTGTTGTTTCCTGTCTTGTTAATTATAGCCATTCTGACGGGAGTGAGGTGATACCTCATAGTAGTTTTGATTTGCATTTCCCTGATAGCTAATGATGTTGAGCATCTTTTCATATGCCTGTTGGCCACCTGTATATCTTCTTTGGAGAAATCTCTGTTCAGGTCTTTTGCCCATTTTCTAATTGGATTGTTGGGGTTTTTTTTGTTGAGCTCTATGAGTTCTTTGTATATTTTGGATATTAACCCCTTATCTGATATATGGTTTGCAAATATCTTCTCACAATTGTTAGGTTGTCTTTTCATTTTGTTGATGGTTTCCATTATTCAAGACTAATCACTTGTCATTAACCAGGTGAATGAAGTCATTGTGGTGGGTATTTTTCAGGAACATTTTACTTTTTCACATTCACTCTCACCATACTTACAACGTTCAAGTAAAACCTCTGCATTCTATCATTTACCATGGACTTTTGTGTTGCTAAAAGGTAGGGTTTCGTATGAATCAAGAGCTTCAGATCTTGACAAAATCTCAGATTTTTGTGTCATGCAGATTAAACCCAGAAGACACGTTATTTATTATGTAGTTCATCCAACTCAATTCCTTCTTTGCAATGACAGATTGGGGATCCAGAGAGTAGAAATGCATTCCCAAGTTCAGACAGCTACATAGTTAAAGTCAAAGGCAGAATGAGAACAAAATCTCTGACGTTCTAGCCAGCGGTATTTTATTCACGCATACACTCACTTACTTATCCGTAGATTCCCTCATTCATTAAACAATGGCATTACATATGAAATATGTGTCAGAAACTGCTAGACAGCAGCGGTGGTTAAGCGCGCACATTCCGCTTCGGCGGCCCGGGGTTCGCTTGTTCCGATCCCAGGTGCAGACATGGCACCGCTTGGCATGCCATGCTGTGGTACGCGTCCCACATATAAAATAGAAGAAGATGGGCACAGATGTGAGTTCAGGGCCAGCCTTTCTCAGCAAAATGAGGAGGATTGGCAGCAGTTAGCTCAGGGCTGATCTTCCTCAAAAAAAAAAAAAAAAGAAAAGAAACTGCTTGACACTGACAATGCAAATGAAGGAAAGAAAGAGTTGAACTAAAATTTACATAATGATCACTCTGTGCCAAACACTGTGCCAAGGGAGGGTACATGTTATGACTTCCCATTTAATCTTCATAGCTACTTTAAGAAGTATTACCATCCTATCTTTACCAGTGAAAAAACTTATATTGGTTGAACTCAAGTATTTTGATCCCAAATTTGGTGATCTTACTATTATAAGACATGTTCTCTGTCCAAGAGAAAATCAAAACGTAAAAAGACTTGAACACAAATAATTTCAATGAAATGTCAAAAGAACCATAATAGAGATACAAACGAAGGAGCAGTGAACACTTCTTATGAAAGAGCGTTAGCAAAGCTGACATCTGTTGGTCAGAATTATATAGTAGGAAATTAACTTATACCAATCTGATTTGATCCTTTCAACAACCTTGCACAGAAAAAACTATTATCTTCATTTTACAAATGTAAAATAGAAAACAGAAATAGAAAGGAATGTGCCCCAAACCATAATGCAGATCTGTGTTCTAAGGTAGATGTGTCTTACGCCAAAGCCCATACCTTTCCCATGTGATCTACTTCACACAGTGTATGCGCACCAAGGGCCACCTCTCACCTTCCTATCTTGAAATGCACAAACTCCTCTGGTATGTGGATTGCTCTGCTTTTTACCTACATATTGTCAATAAACGTCCACGCTTCTCCAGGATTGAATCCTGTGCCTCCAAAAAATTGCTTCAGAGCACACTGATAGTGCAAGCTGAAGAACTGCCTACATAATAGTCCTAAAGGTTTACCCTTCCTAGATGCTTCAGTCCATGATATCTCAGGATGTTTTCTTTTCTTTTGACAATTGTATCGTTATGAGCTTCACTCTTCAATGGAGCAGAATAGGCAGACAGATAGCTCTCTCCTTGGAGAACTACAAACAAAATAGCATTCCAAGAGCATTATTTTCATAAAGAAATTTATTCACTCAGAAGATGAATAGAGTTGATAAGCTTGGTGTCTCTAAAGACTTTTCCAAACTTGCACTTTCAAAAAATTAATAATACAAAGGAGAATGCTTTAGGAAACGAGTGGTACGGTAACTACATTCTGTTTTATTAGAGCAAGATAGGATTCCCTCCCAGGGTAACAAGGTTTTTCACAGCTATCAGCCCTCCAGACTGATTAGATATAGTTAAACCCATTATGGCCATGCGGTGTCTGTGGATTTCTGGGCAGATCGTGGGACTCTGGAGGCAAACAGCTCTGTGCACAGGGAGAGCATCATCCTGGGCAGCTGAATGATGCCTGACTGCTGCCTGCTTCAGTGTCACTTTGCTATTCTGACAATGCCATGAGGGACTCTGAGCTTTAAGAACCTCCAGAGACTAATAATGCAAGTGCTAATCGTTAGCATCTCCCAGAATTCTTGTAGTTCTCATCTCCTCCAGATTCTCCGGCTGCTGTTTGTGTAATTGAAGAAAACGACAGAGCCAAAGGGAGGCAATTTATCTTGTGAACCTCCCTGTAGCAGAGCAACCTAGCTGGGTTGCATAACAAAAATTGAGGCAGAGGAAATAACTGATCATCAGTGGGGGGCCTGTGTGTGAAGTCTCTCCTCTTAAAATAGATCTGAATGGAAAGATAGAAAAAATGTAGTTTTAAACGAGATTAAAAATCTTTAGGCTTTAAAGCAATCTCAAAGACACATCTTCGCACTAGAAAAAGCAACCTCAGCAGAGAGACAAGCAGGAAGAGCTGCATTTATTATTCAAAGACAATAAATATTGGGGAACGACATCTTAGGCTAAACAGGTCTACCTTGTGCTCACTGGCTTTGAATCACCAAGTTGAAAGGGTGCTGAGAGATTATTAGTCTAACAGAACCAGGTAGATACGGGGTACAAAATACAATACAAGCGTCCTGACACCCTCTCAATATTGATTCTGCTATTATGTGGCCTCTGACAGTAAACTTATACTCATCATCCCACACTCCTGAGAGCAAGTCATGCAACTGCTGAGCTGAAGGACACCTACAAATTTCCAGACTGGACACTCTTTTAGAAACTCTCTAGGAGTATAGACATAAAGAGAGGTGATCCCAGAATATTTCTAGGTTTTTCAGTTTATCTGATAGCTCGGGAAGCACTGGTTAACAAATAAAAGTAGCCAGGAAAGAGTGGAACTGACATCTACTTAGCAATTAGCAGTTTCATCCTCACCTGGAAAGTTGTTAGAAATGCTGAACCTGGGCCTATCCCCAGACCTACTGAATCCGAGTTTACCTTTGAACCTGACCATATGGATTATCTGGGGATCGTGCTAAGAATCTTCTATTGGTTAGTCTTTTGAAAGCTCCCTTTCATTTTTGGCAGCCACACTAAAATATTTTAATACTTCAGGGAAATCCAGTCAGAGAAATAAAAGTATACAAGTGGAAATTAAGGATAACTGCGGTCTGAAATATTATTATAGGACATTAGAAAATCTTTTCTTCAATTTAAGGGCTTATCCTCAAGTTTTGTTTCTTTTAATTTTTTTTTTTTTAAATCTTATCCCAAGTTTCTTTCTTATCTTTCGTCTTTACCCTCTGCATCTGGACTAAGTTGTAGTACCATCATCTAGACTTCCCGCTTCTTGTATGGAGGGGACAGAACTTGGGATAGAATTGCTTCCAGGTGATAAGCTTCTACTGATGGAGTTACACTTCACTACAGACCGCATATCTAGGCCTCATTTAGCAAAATCTCCTTTTATCTGGCATTACTTCAAACCACCTTTCTGACTGGCCCTTCCTCCCCATTGTTTCAGTAGGTCAGCTGATGGAGGAAGGGGATCTCCCAGGATGAGGCTACATCAGTGTGATCAAGACAGTCATGCTGTACTGATTAAACGACTGGAGAGGAAGCTCAACAAAAGTGGGCTCTTAAGACGTATGGTTCTCTGAAAGGGAATATATTACTGAGGCCATAAAAGTGCTAAATAAATTATCTCCATCTCCAATACACCTTGGTCAGAAAAAAAGATTAGAAACACTAGGAAATCTCAAAGGCTATATTCAACTAGTTGGCATTATCATCCATCTGTATATACAATCTTTAAAAATATCAAATAAAAGCCCAAAGCTAAGGTACCGAAGAATTCTTATATTGCCCTTTATGGGAGTTGTTTTCTCATGAATTTCCAAAGAAAATAATAATAAAAAAATTGATAACCCATAAAAATGTAATTATATACCAAGTCCCACTAATCCATATGTCAGTGGGGCTATTTGAGTAAAATAAAATGGTCCCAGCTCTCAATGATATAAGTGAGACAAATGAATACAGGAACAAGGTAGGAAAAGAGGCAGAGTAACAGGGATGAGATCTAAAAGATGATATGAGATGTCCTTCTTGTGGAACCAGCTTACCGGCCTCAGAAAAGAAAAAAAAATTACTGGCAAAATTCACAAGAAATCAGAAATTGGTGGATTTTGGCCTGTGTTTTTATTTCTAATCTTAGTCCATAACAGTATGCATTTGTCAGTATTACTGGAACGTACCTTATTGCACAATGTTCAAATCAAGGTTATTTATTTTTTATTGAGGTATATGTGACAAATAACACTCTTGTTTCATTGCACACATACCAATTTGATATTTGTGTTCAAATCAAGATTTAAAGTGAGCAGATGCATACTATGTGCCATCATATTCTTCATAGGCTTTAGGAATTGCAGATGAACAGCTGCAGTTGCCAGTTAAACAATTTGATGATGAATTTTAGCTGTGAATATACTGGAATCTATATTTAGAGTTGTAAAACTTTAAGTTTTAAGTGTAAGACTACTTTAGAACACTCTCCTTTACCAGAGATTCTGAACCACAATGCAGGAACCTCTTTCTTATATCAAATTAGCTGTTTGGATTTTAGCTGATTTCAGTAATTTATTCAACTCATTGGACAAAAAGAAAAAGATCTTAGATTAAAAAAAAAAAAAGTTAAAATCAAGGCAGAGTTCCTGGCCTTCTCAAGTCTCACATTTCCTTCTACTTTAACTCTCCACAAGCTGGGCCACTTCCTAGGGTACTTCATGCATGAAAAAATAATCTAACCCCAAGATTTCATACTCAGAAATCTCCTTCTTTGATCAGAGCCTCCTGTTATTTCTTGATTCCTTGCTCATGTACTCCCATTTTGACCCATTCTTCTAGGTTCATCAGGACCTCTAGCTCCTTGATTTCTCTACATAGCATCCCCAGATAGAAGCTTTACTGGCTCCATGTGTAGCCTGGAGCTCCTATTGATCATTTGTTCATCCTTGAATTCTTTCAGAGAATTGTCCTAGTGCCAAACCTCATCCATGAATAAGTCCTAGTGATGCCAGCTTAACACAAGGTTGACAAAAGGGAAGCCATATTGTAGAAAAGAAACCATATTGTAACTTTGAATGACCTCTGACTAACTAACTCAAGCTGGATAGGCACCCTTCAGGAGATCTATCTGCTCTGTAGATTTTATGACCCCTGCTTGTGCATGTACCTCCCAGCTGCGATAAGACAACTTCGTTCTTTTGAGTTCCTTAAGAATGTGATGCCCCCTGAACAGAGAGTCTATACTGATAGCCATCATCAATGAAAACTCAAAGATCTAGTGTAGCGATTCCTAGGTCAACATTCCTAACTACCTCCCCTACAACCCACCGGCTTATATAAATGCTTCAAGATTCTGTGCCCCTCCTTAAGATGGCTCTTTTGGACATTACTTGGCTACCTTTCCTCTTACTAGCAAGCTGTAATAAAGTGCCCTTTCTCTGCTACCATCTTGCCTCTAAACTATTGGCTTTTGTCTCGTCGTGAGCAGATCGTGCCCTTTGTGCAGTAACACTAGCACCTTCCCAATTGATTGAAGCAGTAAAGTCACCCAATCAGTGCCAAGAACTTAGTGACATATCAATAACTGCTGGTCTATTTTTTCTTTACCTCCCTTATCTACTCACTTACTCCTACTCCTGACTTCAAAACAAAAAAAAAAAAGCTAGGAAACTGGTCTAGATTGAATCACTACAATTCATGTTTGTCTCCTCTCAGCCAGATCCTCAGAATTCTTAGAAATTGCTGCATTTTTCTCACATTGACTTTTCTCATCTGTCTGACAGAAGCTATTCCTGTTTTGCCTGTCCTTTAAGCTTCTTGCCTCTTTTCCCCCTGTTCTCCAGTTTACCCTCTTCCTTTCTGAGAAAATTGCATCTATTTCACATGAACTTCTCTTTGATTTTCTCTACATCTTCCTCTAAATACCCCTTTGTGTTTTGAGGAACTTTCCATTAACCTCATCGGCAAAGCTAATCGCTCTACTTGTTTCTTAACTCCCATTACCTCGTGATTCTGTGGGACCCACCTCTTCCCATTGTTCTTATTCTTTTACCTTCAGTTTTTCCTGTTCATCAGTCTTTGCTCTCTTCTGCCCTAAAAGGATTATATAGTCATTCTCCTGCCATCTCCAAACAGCACAAATTCATTTTGTATCTGTATCTCACACCTGTTTCTCTCAGAAGGCTCACACATACTTACCTTCACATATTTGCTTTTTGTATATGTCATTGCCTCAAAGGACTTTTGGGGTTTTTTACATTTAAGCTAAACGTCTGAATTCTTTGAATTTAGATTGTATTCAGCAGCAATTAAGGAAGTGATAACATCTATAATTCACCATAACTTGGACAAATTGTTGAAATAATTCAAGTTGCTAGCAAAGACTAACAACAGTGTCCAGCTACTCTGAGAAAAAAAGCAAAGCTCAAGGTCCCAGGCCAAAAACATTCACAGAAAACCAGGGACTAAGGCTCAAGATAAGCCCATAAGTGCTGGTTCCCCAATTTTTTAGTGCCTAATTTGTAAGAGGATTAATTAAGGAGACTAAAAAATATTATAAGTCTCCTTTCATGAAATTTCTTCCTTATACTTTTTGTTTTTGGTGAGGAAGATTAGCCTTGAGCTAAAATCCACCTCCAATCCTCCTCTTTTTGCTGAGGAAGATTGGCCTGAGCTAAAACCGGTGCCCATCTTCCTCCATTTTATATGTGGGACACCTGTCATAGCATGGCTTGATAAGTGGTGTGTGTAGGTCTGCACTTCGGATCTGAACTGGTGAACCCCATGCTGCCAAAGCAGAGCGTGCGAACTCAACTGCTCCGCCACCAGGCCAGCCCCAACTTCCTTATACTTTTGATCAGAGAAGTTCAAGCTAAATAGAAATTTAATGTGTAATTATATTAATACATAAAATTCTATGTGTCTTTACATTGAGTTCTGGAAATAAAAATATTTAGATAACCATCATCTCATTATCAACAATAGTAGACGTGGAAGCAATAGGACAAAATGTTCTATTTATTTTTCTATTTATATATTTTCTCTTAACAAAGTAAATTAACTAAAATAAAATTAGGCTTTTTTATTTCACAAATAATTTTTATAGCACATTAAGAAAATTCTTCTAGCTTATGTTCCTCATTAAAAGAAACAACTAGGAAATCAAAACAGAAATTGAAACATAAAATAACAAGCAATCTGTGAAAAGGGCTTTCTTTGTTTCAACTCTCTCCTTCTGACCAATGATAACGTATGTTAGGAAGCTTCCACACTGTGTGATAACAGTTTACTCTGACACCTAACTAAACAACCAAATCTCTCCAATTTGGCTTCAGCAAAATATGAATAGAGAGCATATCCATCAGCCTTCTCTTCTTGGAAGCGATATGTAGAGAACCCTCACACACAGTTTCTTCTCACATCCTCCAGCACCATCCAAATCACTGAGCCGCTTCATTTTTCACTACATGCCATAATTCTAACTTCGGGCGTGCACCTCAGATAGTTATTTGCTTTCCTGAAAGACAGAGTTGTGTGAGCATTCAGGTCTTTACTCTTCATTCCAAGGATGACCTCAGAATTAGCTCTTATGCCATCTTCAAATATGAAAATTTCATGAAAATACGGCAGGGACCCATACTTCTTGCATTACCTTTTCTTTCAGGAACTGCGAGACACAATACCTCTCCCCATTTTGACTGTACAGACATTACTCTAAAATATTTTGAGCTCCAGGTGATATCTGAGGCAAATGTGTAAATCCTTTATCTTTAAAAATAAAAATGTTAGTTTTAAATGAGAACGGCTGTGAAGAGGGAACCCAGCAGCAATGATTTTTCATGCTCTAGGCACTGACGCTCCCACACATAGGTGAAATAAGGTGCAGACTTTGACAATGGACAGAATGAGTGTTCTTGTTTTAAGAAAACATGGAAACGCACATTTTATTGCAAATATTTCAATGTAAAAATAAAGTATTTTTCCTCATTTTAGTGGGCTTCTAAGTTGATGAGCTGCTTAAAGCAGTAATACTGGCTGCACATATGTTAAAAGAGCTGCCAGATGATGCCTGTTCCAAGGATAACACAGGACACCCTCATAGTGTAGGCGGAGGGTAGGGGAGAGAGAGGGACTGATGCAGAACTGACAGTCCTGATAGGAGCAGATGGTGGTGAATACTCACAAAGCTTTTTAATACACACCATTCCTTATTCCAAGCTATTGTATGGGGACTTTCTGTATGCCAGAGCTTTCAAAGCTAATTGCCTTTGTATCTGCTGCCATAACTGTTTGTCCAAGGGGAGAGCGGAGGGTGAGGGGACAGAAGAGAATGTAACATGGACTTCCTGGCACTCTACTACTTCCTTATTCAACTGTCTATTAATTATGTAATTTCACAGTTCACAGATTTCAGAAGGTGCAGCCAGGAATAGATCAGATGCCCTTTGGGGTTAGAGAGTAGAAAAGAGAGAAGAAATTAGGGAGGGCAAGGGTTGGAAAAGGCTATGTTTAATTTCATGAGAAAGTCATAAAATCAAGCTCAGTGTTGGAAAAAAATTGTCTTAAAAGAAAAGCACCAGAGTGTATCCAAAGAAAAGTTAGGAGAGATTGGGGTTTCTCCTAAACCTGGGTAAGAGTTCCTGAAGAAATGTGCTTCCTATACATCTTCTGTAGGAGAGATTTTGTTTCCATGTGTCATCTTTGAACCACTTGCTGTTCATCATTTTTACTTGCTGAGCACCCACTGTGTGCTTTTGAGAGCTATAAAGGATAGAAAAGAGAGTGTATTAGTCAGCGTTCTTCAGAGAAACAGAACTAATCATACGGTAAATAGATAAGTGGAGAGAGATTTATTTTAAGAAATGAGAACATGAGATTTTACAAGCTGGAAGGTCCAAAATCCGTAGAGTAGGCCAACCAGCTGGAGACCCAGAGAACAGATGATGTTGCAGCTTGAGCCTGAAGACAGTCTGGAAGCAGAATCCCCTCTTCCATGGGGGACCTCAGTCTTTTCTCTTAAGGCCTTCAACCTATTGAATGAGGCCCACTCACAATATGGAGGGTAATCACTTTACTCAATCTATCAATTTAAATGTTAATCTTATCTAAAAAATGCCTTTACAGTAACATCCAGATTGGTGTTTAACTAAATATCTGAGTCCTGTGCCTAACAAAGTTAACACATAAAATTAATCATCACACACAAATCACCCTCTTCATTTAACCTAAAATAGAATGAACCAAATGGCCATAGAAATTTTCCTCAGAGACTCATCTCATATCCATTTATATGAAAATGCTTGTCCTCTGTGAAGATTTGTTAAGGAAAACTAAACTTTATGAACTTTGTTTCCCAGGAATATTCTTTAAATATTGTCTTATTTTTTAAAAATAAAAATTCTGAAATATCAAAAAAGTTCACCAGTTTTTCCTCTGAATATTCAAAATTACCTTTCCCAATAAACTTCTCAGTTATAGGAATTGACTTAAACGAAAGCAAATGGTATTGTTTTCCATAAGATACTGCTTGTTCTCTGCTGCAGTGTTGCTCAACAGCAAGGAGTTCCCAACTGTGTAGAATATAATGCATTCAACGAAAAAGGTGCCCCTTGGAGTTGAGCAATGTCTCTGCTTATTGTGGCAGTACAGAAGCAGCTGCCACTTTACTATCTGTGGCCAAAATGTTAGCAAAGGTGAAAATAGGAGACCCCCACAAAAGGAACTGGGGAAGAGGTGGCCAATTGGAGCAACACCCACCAGGGCTGAGCACTTTAGGTATCTTGTGGCTAAAAGCAAGGAGAGCTGTATGAAGCCAAACTTCATAGAACTCCCCACCCCACCACACTCTAGTGATACGATGTCTTCTGTATTCTTCATTCCCATCTCTCTTAGAATTTTAGGGATGGAAGTTTATAAGCAAAATTAAAATTTAACTACTTAAAACTAGTGGTTGATTAACTATACAAATCATATTAGACAGTATTTTCTGATAACTCATCTCATGAATCTTTTAATCACAGATTGATATTAAAAAATAGAGGGTAAATAGTATGTATCCATGTAGCATATAGAGAAACTGAGACATATAACACTTAATTAGATTGTACTTAGATTTATAAATCAGTGAAAAACCTAGAATGGAATCCAAGTGGTGTTTTTATTTATATTATTTGTCTATTCAGAGAACCAAATGGCATCACTTACATTTCAGAAAGAACAATAAATCAACCTAAATCTCCTTCACAAGCCCTAGATAGTATAAATTCAGTATTCTAAAATGAAAAAGCACCTTAGATTAAAATATCAATATAACTGTCATCAAAGGAATCAAATAAAATATTAAATCTCAAAGAAGTTTGTTTATACTGACACGCTCAGTGAAAAATATCAAAATCAGTTTGTCTAAGCAATAAACCTATGAAAATCAAGTTGCCAAATATAAATGCTTGTAGGTGACATTGTCTGTTATTATGGTCCTAAACAAATACTGCTGACAACTAGATAATACATTTAAAGCATGAAATGCAATGATTCAGAATACTGATTTTTTTCTACTACCTTTTTATAACATATTTCTTAATAGTGAAACATGACGAAGACAGATTCCTGAGAAAGAGACGGTCTTGATTTAGAACTTACCTATTTCCTGAAAGGCTAAAAATTCTTGCTATTCTTTCATCTTTTCCATGCAAGACTTCAAGTGTACTCAGCTTTCAGAACAGTTAATGCAAAGAAAAGTTAATCTTTTCTGGTGTCTGGCTTATACTCGGTCCTCCCAGAAGCTCAACTGTGAGATTAGGATTTATGTGCAAGTAGTTTATTGGGGCGATAATCCTAAAGATTGAAGAAGAGAGGCAAGGAAGGGAAGGAAGCCAATATTCGGTGTTTCATAAGCAGATTGTGAACAACTAGCATTCTATCTGGCTCCGTACACTTGGCAGAGGGTGAGAAATACACCCTAGGGTTTTACAATGGGAAGAGAGAGAGAGCAGGGGTATTTATGCACCAAATTCCCATTTGTTATTTGTGGGCTACCGGTGGATGGGTACTTCTGGCCTCCCCTGCCTGAGGCTGCTGCAGTCACAAAAAGCCTTTCGAGTAATACCTGAAGGTACTTGCATTAAAAAGGTAGTTAATGGCAAAGGGATACAGTTTGGAAACCCACAGCATCTGTTAACAGTTCTTAGCCCCAGATGTACACTAGATTCATAATTACAGCATGGTCGTCAGTCTTTAACCCTTTATCTCCTAGACTCTTTGGTGCGCCATCCCTCTAATATTTTTCTAGTGGTAGCTTAAGGCAGGGATCCTCAATGACCCTGCCAGCACCATATGTCAGGGTCTACTGTGAGATGTGCAGCACTAATGTATCATTAATAAGAGTTCAGATAACAAAAATTTGAAAATAATTAAGCTTTTTAATGAATTTAAATAAACCCCAGGATATCCCTTTTAATGCATCCCTCTAACTTCCTGGATTGATATGTTTCTTAAGTGAAAGAGTAAAGGATAGAGTGAAAATTTGTACTCTGAAACACTTATAGCTAAGAGCTTACCTCATCGACCCCACAAATTATAGGGTCTCTCTCATATGGACAAACTTGATTTTGTATTTTCTGGATTAAAAGTGTTGGGAGTCTGGTCAAGGCAGCAATCCATCTCATACATATTCCTTCTGAGTAAGGGACTTGCAAAGGACATGCCAAACACAAATCCTCAAAGAGTTTGAGGCATATTCTCTCCTTTTTTTGAGGAAAAGTTTAACTTTTATGAGAAATTTAGTTAGACGTCTGATCAAGTACTTTCCAAAGGGCATATAATTATCCAGATTGCAAACAGCATTCAAAATTGGAAAAGATTGGCATGTTATCACATACAGGTTTAAAATCGGTCATGGAGAAGTAAAGTGCATTATAATTTTAGTCACCCAGAAGAACAGAGAAGAGAGAATGTATACACATTAGAATATTTAATAAAATGTTCTCAAAGCAGAATTTGTTAAATGTCTTAGGATATCCAAGAGATGCGACAAGAGTGGCAAGTATGTATTTCAGTGCATTTTGTGAAATGGAATCAGAGTGGAATTTGTCCAAGAGACCATCATTAGAAAAGAGATTAATTATTAATTGAACCCTTTGAACATTGAGTACTATGCTAATAAAAAGAACTTGCCCTTACAGAGCTTAATTCATGCACAAAGTCAGAATACGCACATCAAAATTTAAATACTAGAAAAGTCATCAGACAACTGTATATAAATATTTTGAAATGACAGGTTGAGACAATAAGTGCCAGAAGTTCATAGGAGGGCCTCATCATTAGTGATGACTTGGTTGACAAGAAGGAGATTGAACTGGACCTGAAAGATTGGTAAAGTTTGGACAGGATCAAAGAACCATCCATCATCAGGTTAAGCACAGAAGAAAGAAACAATGAGTAGAGAGACCTTACCAAAGACTACTTAGAACAGTACCTCACATAATGATTATTGATATAGTAGCTATATGATGAATAATTCAATATTCAAAGAATATTCAGAATTCAATAACTCAATATCTCAATATTATTTTTAAGCTGGTTGTTATTAAACAACCATTAAGGGGCTGGCCCCATGCATAGTAGTTAAGTTCAGTGTGGTCTGTTTTAGTGGCCCAGGTTCGCAAGTTCAGATCCCGGGCATGGACCTATACCACTCATCTGCCAGGCTGTGGCAGTGTCTCACATATAAAGTGGAGGAAGATTGGCACAGATGTTAGTTTAGGGCTAATCTTCCTCAAGCAAAAAAAGAAGAAGGTTAGCAACAGATATGAGCTTAGGGCTAATCTTCCTCAGCAAAAAAAAAAAATTAAAAGAATGGAGTCTTTTTTTATGAGATCCATTTCATCTCTGCCTTGTTAATATTTATATCAATTTTTCCCAAGCATCAGACAGTAGGTCACTAATTAAAGGATTTAATGCTACTAAATTTTGAAAGTTTTTTCTTAAAGACCATTAGAAGAAAAAGAAACGTCTTGTTAAAGACTACTCTGAATAATCCCTTTTTATATTAAAGCCTTAATTTGCAAGTCAATCCAGATTGGGTTCTTCTGAATCATGAAAAATGACCTAGAGAATAATAGGAATCTTGCTGCTTCTATCATCAAATTTTCCCATTAAAAAGAAGCAGTGGAGACAAACACGTTATGTTTAGGGGCATCATGAGACCACTCAGACAAGATAATTTGAGCAAAATTATCCCAAAAGGAATATTTCAAAAGGACATTTATCCATATCTTTGTAGAAATGCCAGACTGAGGTCCCTGCAACCTTCCTTGATAACCTGAGTTTCTTGAGACCACAAATATACCTAAAATTTAATGGGTTTTTAAATTCTATGCAAGGCACGTTTTAACGAGCTTTATGTATATTCCCATTTATTCCTTACAATAACCCTATAAGGTAGGAAATATTATTGTCCCCGTTTTACAAATGAGGAAAACTAAACTACAAAAAGATTAAGAAATTTGCCCAAGGTTTCAAAAATAGTTAAGATTTGAACCCAAGATGTTTGAGAAACATGTTTGCACCTAATATTAACAGTTATAATAACTGTTTTAATAACTTCAGCTACTAATTATAATATCTGTGTCATTTCTGAAGCTGTTTCTTTTGGCTATCTTCCTTCTCATTATGGATCATATTTTTCTGCTTCTTTGCATAACTGATAACCTTTTATTGGATTCACACATTATGAATTTTGCCTTGATCGAGATTTTTGTATTCCTTTAATTCTTGAGCCTCATTCTGGGATTCAGTTACATTTCTTGGAAACAGTTTGAGCTCTTAAGGCTTACTTTTAAACTTTGTTAGACGGGACCCAAGTAGTCTTTAGTCTAGAGCTAGTTTTGCCCCACCACTGATGCAATGCCCTATGAGTACTTTGCCCCAGCCCATATACTAGGAAAATCTTTCCACTTTGGCTGGTGAGAACATGAAACAGTTCTGATCCTGTGTGAGGGCTGGCAATTATTCTGTCTGTTCCTTTCTCTGGGTGGTTCTTTCCACTCCCTCAGACAGTTCCTCACCTGTATCCACCAATCAGTACTCATTTGGAAGCTTGAAAGGAACCCTCTGCGTATCTCCAGAACTCACTCTCTCTGTAGGTCCTTCCTCCCACTATTCTGCCTTGAAAATTACAATTACTTTGGCCTTCATGAATTCTTAGCTCTGTCTCCTCAACTCAGGAAGACCACTGGGTGCTGTTTGGGTATCACTTCCATCTGCTGCTGCCTGTAAACTCTTCAAAAATGAAAGGAGAGCAATTTTAGGGCTCACTTTGTATTCCTTTTCACAGTGATCATTGTTCTTTGTTGCTTGTTTTCCAAAGTCTGCAAACCATTTTTTCTCTTTTTTTTTATTTTTCATTTTTTGAGTTGTTTATTGCAATAGGGTAAATCCAGCCCCTATTATTCCATCTTAACCAGAAGTGAAAAACTGTGCCAGAGAAATTCATTTCCAGAAATCTAACCTTAGACATTGCTCTACCAGTGCTAAGCATCTAAGTCAACTGGGAGATGAAACGTGAAAAGAAGTAAGTGGTAGGGTTCATAATTGTCGCCATTCTTCATAGAAGTCAGGTTATGACCAGGAAACAGATGGTACACTCAAACTGGATAATTTTAGGAGAAGCTAATCAGGGAAGAATTTAGCAAGGTATTAACATTGTTTAGGAAAAGCAACAAGGAATGACGCAGTATCCCAAGATTAGTAATAGGAGAGCTGTTGCCACCCTAGGCCTGAAAGTTGAGGAGTTGCTCTACTAACAGAGCACAGAGACAGAATTGTCCTTAAGAGAAGCTGTAGGCATCAATAGAGAAATGCAGCCAACCTAAACTTATCTAGCAAAAAATAATTAGGTCAATATGAACCCTCACCTCACAATAATCCTACCTTCAAGATCTCCTGCCAAAGCCTCCTATTGATCCCAACCAGAAGCTGGAGGTCAAAGGAGTCGTTTGATCTGTTCTATGGGTCAATGTCAAGAATGATTGGTGCAGAATTGAGAAGCGTAGAGATTTCACCTGGAAAGACAAATGGAAGATTTCCACGACGCTTCACCAAAGTAAACTGGAAAATATGACGTGTACATTATTACTAACTCGAAAAGCTGACAAAGATGAGCTGAAGGGAATAAAACAGTCATGTCATATCAAATATAACCACAGTAAAAAATGATGGCCACATTAGCACATCTATATGGATGATATCTTTACAAAGCATCCAGGGTAGTCAGATAATTATACACACAAGAAATCTGAATAAGCATCACAACCAATTTAACCATTTAATCATTGTTTAATAGTAGTTTATTAAGAAGTTGTTAACATATCATTCATCAGGTATCTTTAAGTTCTCAGCATTATACCAGGAAATAGGAATAATATAAAGAAGCAAATTATGTGTTCGTTGTGGTCAAGGACTTTACAATATTTAGGAAAATAAAATATGGGTGCAACTAAACAATCAATTAAATACCCACACAAACAGATACAACATGATTTGTTATCCAGATGATAAATGATATAAAAATGAAGAGTCATAGCACGAAAAGATCAGCATAGAATGAAATATATGTAGGTCATTAATTTGCTTTTTAGAGTAATTTGTAGATTTATATACTGCTTTCTTACAAAATTTTGAAGATGGAGAATTTTTTACTGATTTCTCTGTTGTTGGAGCCCTGTTATTGACCACCTTCAGTTTTCTGATATCTCTCCCACCTAATAAAAGTCCTATTACTTAGCTACTACAAAAAAAGTTATTAACAATAAGTACTAACCGGTGTTGTCCAGTCAAACAGCTGCTAGAATCCAAACTATAGAACAAAGAGAAAAGTGTCATGATATGAGAGCATTTATCATGCCTTTGATATAAAAATTTAAAAAACTGATAACATAAATTAAGAAATTAAGACCAAAGTGTCCTTAGTTTTGGAAATGATTCAGGGGCAACATAGCTTAATTGGATTAAAAATAATGTTTCAAACTTGCCTTTCCGTCACAAAAGGCCAGGTTTATAAAACATGCAATAATTCCTCTATCCAATAGCTCTTCTGATTCGCTTGGCATAGATTAGAAAGATGATCTCCACATAGGTGTTTCAGAACCAAGCAGCCATCAAATAAATGTGATGATTTAATTTGTACAATCAGTTGAGGGTCAAACGGTTAGCTTCACCTGGTAGAACTGCCTTCTGATTTCCCTCTGCTTCTTTTGTCTTCCAGAGTTTAGTTCATATCTATCACCTCTAGCCTAGATTTTTTAATTAATAATTTAAGTGGCTCTCTAAGGCACTTCACGAGTTCCTTGACTGAATCTACCCAGAGCTATTAAATTGTCTTTCTCCTTTCTCCTTACTTACACAGAGTTGATGTGAAGCCATAGGAATTCTTTTTCAATCAATCAAGCATAATATAAACATCAGGCACTTCCTAAAAAATGAAGGACTATCTCAGAAATGTTCAGCTAGTACCAATTTAGAAATTCTGACTAATCCATTGCATTGTGAAATTTGGATGAAGAGATACTATCACTAAAATCCCAAATTTTCTGGGTGCTTCCAAGACACGAAAAATGAAGAATTCAGCTTTAAATAGCTTACAGCTTGACCTTCACAGATGTTGACTTAAGAAAGGGTTCAGCAATTTGTGAAATCTGCATTTCTATTTTGTAGAATTATAAAAACCATGAAATCCAACCTTGAATCAAATAATCTTGCTTTTCAAGCACACAGAATATAAGCAGCCTGCTCACAGACAAAAAGAACGCCATTAAAGAATCAGGAAAAATATCCTGTTCCTTGGGCTAAATTTATTTCTGTTGTTTTCCATTGTCTCCCTCCTGTAACTGAAGAATGAATAGAACCTCTGCTTATACATTCCATCACACAGAAATCATAATAACAACATAAACTGAGTAATGAAGGAAGAAAACAGAAAATATGCTACCATAATTCTTTAAAATTTTACCTATTTTCTATAACCTGAAATAACTGATTTCTTAACTAAGAAATTGTTAAAAATGATATTAGTGAATCTGAACAATTTTGATGGGATTAGATGTAAACACTTTCTAGAAGTTCTTTCCTTACAAGATACCAATAGTTCATAGGATCTGACTCAAATGGATCAAAGTTTTTCTCTAAATATTTAAATTTTCCTGTTTATTCTTTAAAATTAGTTAAAGAGGACTTCTGTGATGGCAATCCAAATTTTCTCTTCTGCTCATACTTTGTCCATATAAAAAATGTATTAGAAAGTGGTAGAAAGATTTAAGATTAGAGGGTAATAAACGTACTTAATCTGTTTTCAATTACGGCAACCCTCTTAAAAGGGTAATTATTGAGAGTGAGACCACATGAATTTTTTAAAAAGAATTCACTTCTATTCATCTTATATAAAGCTTTAAGTTTCACCAGAAACCGAAAGGCATACGTTCCCTAAGATTAAAAGCAAGTGGTAAGTGTTTCTGTGTCACTATAAATGATCTCTTTAAGGGAGAAAAAGACGATAAAGTAGAAAAAAAATACTAGCAGGCAATGAGCTTGAATAATGGACTCTTAGAAAAGGCAAAATCAGACTCTAGTTAAAACTATAAATTGAGATGCTGCATTATTCACTTTCTGCGCAACCACATATAAATTTGAACTGCTATTTGCAAGTGGGTGGTTCCACAGTGAGACCATATAATGCACAAAGATATTTAGGCAATGTATCAGTGATATTAAGAAGTATTATTTAATGTGCTGCAGAATACTATAAATTGCACATGGTAACACTCTCATAAATTGGACTTAGAATAATAATCTGTGTACTAATGGGGCAATGACTTTCTAAGAGAAGGAGAGTACTTTGAAAAACTCCACTGTCTTAAGACCAGGCTGAATCTCAGCCTCCACAGAAAATTTAATATCTACCGCTTTCAAAGTTCTGTATATCACATTGAAACAATAGTAAGCAAACAGAAATGCAGCAAATTTGAAACCAAGTTTGAAATCTACACTATAAAAGCAAACATCTCAGTTTTCAACATCTGGAGGTATGGAATTTTCAGCATATTTCCCAATGATAAGCCCAGCAAGCAGGAGAGTCAATCAAATTATATCTCTTTCCTTTGAAAAGATTGTCCAACCTACGCCTTTTATAGTGCCTTTATTCCCCTACCCTCATGAGCTCAAAATCTCTCCCACCTAAACAATGTTCAAGGGTGTTATGTTGTATCAGTGATTATTTTCACAGTGGCATCTCCCCAGTGAGTTGGCACCAAAAAATACACAGAGAAAGATGTGCTCAGGTGTACAATGCCACAGCACAACACGCCATTGAAAAGACAGGCATTTGGAGTAGATTTTATGTAGATAATGTACTCACGCTGCACTTTTTACCCCGTCTTAATCCACATTTGTCTGAAAAGTCAGCTATACTAGGAAGGGAGCTTTTCTTTTCTTTTCTTTGTTTTTTTCTTTTTTTCTTGAGAAATAATAAAAGACGCAGATTATAGGCTACGTAGCAACATTGTTACCCTTTTGAGCCCTTCGAAAAACATCCTCAAAGGATATAAACTATATCTACACACGACTTGAATATCTATCTATTTATCAAGAGACGTGAAAGGAAACTCAGAGAGCATAGCTACTGAGGAAAGTATGAGATCTGAATGAAATCAATTTAATAAGAGCTGAATACAGGTATTAGATGACCTTCTCCTTAATTTTCACAAATCATAAGTTGTTCGGGTAAAATTCAAATTCCTTAGACATTGAAACTCTTGGACCAAGAGTTCAGTAGAACAATGTTCCAAATATCATTCTTTGGTGACCCATTTAAATGCATAAAACTAATGATATCATTCTCCAATGTTACCAAGAAAATGATATTTGACCAAATTATTACTAAGGTAGAATTTGAGACAAAATTGCTGCAGGGACCTGCTAGTTATAAGGAACGGTTAGATTGGTGAGTCCATTTTTGTTTTGATGGCCAGTCCTGAGGATGCCATGTTTCGAAGGCAAGGACCAGGAGCCAAAGCCCATCTAAAACAGCCTGGGTAGTAAAATTTGGCCTGTCTCATTCAACAGGTTTTACTGCACTACACATTACTAATTGAATGAAATAAATACTTTTGGAGTGAACCTCCTTTCTCCTGACTTTACACTTCAGCTTGGAGGAACATCAATTAGTGTAACTCTCTCGTCATTTCTCCACCCTGCAATTCAATCCTTCCAAGTGCATTTTCACTTGGGTAAATTTGGGAATGGACTCCGAGAATGCCAAGCTTAACCTGTATCCTCCTTTTATCTCTTGAGTATCTGCCCGCCCATGGAGAGCACTTTCTCTGGTATGGTGCAAGCTACAGGAAATGTTCAGCAGAAGAGGCTTTCCTCCTGCCTGGGAGGCCTGGGAAGCATCTAGCCGTGCCTTGGATGGAAGCATCTAGCCGTGCCCTGGATTAGTCTGTCTATTTACGTGGTTCAGCGTTAAGGAGCCCGTTTTGGTCACACATGTAAGCCAGTTCTTCAACATTTCTAAAGCAATGAAACTGACTTCCTCCACCATCCACCTATCTGTCTCTTTTGTTCATCTATCAGTTTGTTAAGAACTTATTGAAGAATAAAGGAATATTTTTGTATTGACCTTCTCAAACACCAATAAATATGCTATCTTAAAAAGAATTTAAACAGTGAAATAGATATAGCCCAAGGAAAAAGAAACTTAGAGCTCTTAATCTAGTCAAGGTAATATTTACGAGACGTTTAAATTTTTTGAAGAAATTACAGAAAATTTTTAAAAATAAGAGCTATTTATGAAGGAAAGGCAATAATTCAAGCTGGAGTGATCTGCAAGATAATGACGCCTGTAATTTTTCCTGCTTGTTCACTATAACAACTTTTAGATTTTTTTAACTCAAAAAGAAATCTCTCCTTTCTTGTAACAAGGGTGTTTTAGTACAAGGGATGTGTTTAGCATTGTCCATTCAGTGAGAGCACATGACATAGAAGCTCTGACTGGGAAACCTGATTCACTGCAGTCGTATCCTAATGATGAGTTCTCAGGGGCTACACTAACCCTATTACCAGAATTAGAGTCAGTTGGTTCTAGACTTATCACAGTAAATCAAACTTGGAACCAAAATGTCAGGTCTGTTCATTTTTTTTCTGTTCAATTTTTCAGGGTGTATCTCCAAAGTAAAAGGGCATGTGAATCAACTGTGTATTGCTCAGATGGCTGAGCAAATTCAGCAGGTACCTAGTAGACATGGCCCTACACTTCAGCAATATTGAGGGAACTGAAACATAGGAATATGAAAAGAGGTATTAATTCAGAAAATACACCTTGAAATTTTGCAGCTCAGAAATAATTATATTTTCAAAATGTTCCAAACATATCGCTATCTCAAAAAGAGTTTTAGCACAAACTTGAACAATCAGAGTAAGACTAATAATAGTGATAATGGACAACAGTTTTAGCAGCCCCCAAAAGACAAAATATCAGATAATTTTTCTATTTTGATAAGATTATATTCTATTTTTATATATGTCATGAAATAAAACTCTGGCTTTAGGTGTAGACTCAGTAATATATACTTGTTCAATAATCACATACTTTGGAAAAGGTCCCATGTTAATTATTCTATGCTGGACATATATACCATATGTGAATGATTAAAATATTAATACAATGTTATTAAATATTTATAAAATATTAATCTGAAATAATTAGCCTATATAGTGATTGGTGATTCTAGGTTTCTATCATAAAATTACCTATACATATTTATTCAATATATAGACAATATAAGGAATTTTACCGAATACAGAGAAAGAACCAAATAATTGTGACAAGGGAAGGGAAAAGTTGACAGGAAATTATATATAAACTAAATCATAAAAGATAAATTATCCTAGTTGAGGAGTTTTTGTGGTAAAGTGCAACTGAAAGGTGTTGAAAGAGTGAGAGAAGAGTCATCCCAGATATAATGTGACAGTCAAAGACATGGATGTGTGAAATTTCAATGACTCTTACGAAAGCTGCAAATAGAGTTGAGCAGTAAGAGGTATGGAAGGTCATGATATAAGACTATACAAGTAGGATGGCACCAAGAAGTTTGGATTTTGGCTGGAGGAAATGTAACCTCATCAAAGGTTTCCTCATCTGGTCAGTGACTTGACCACATCTATAATTTAGGTACATAGCAATAATAGTATAACCGGAATTATGAGAAATGATGAGTATAATCTTGATTGCATGAGTTAAAAGTATGGTTATAGGTCTAAATTTAGGGGAAACAAAGAGACTAGAGGCAGGTAGATAAGAATCTCTTATAATCTTGCAAGAGATAATGAGAGCCTAGCGATAGTGGAAGTAGTGAGGAAGGGAAAACGATAAGGAGATATTTTAAGGAAAAATAACACAACATTGATTGGGTTATTATGTAGAGGGGAAAAAATCTAATGTAACAGATTATATCTTATTTAATTGAGGATACAAACAATAGGCAGCATAATTTCTGTGGAGTTAAATACTCCAATGGTCTTTGAAGGATTTATTCAATATATTCAGATGATGTTTTTAATGCTTATATTCCATCATCCATGACCATTTAAAATAGATTTATATGTTCTGACTTCTCCAACATCTCTATCATTACATTGAAAACAAAGTTTACATTTCCTAAGGTGACGAAAGAAAATGAAGCAAAAATTCATAATTTTGCATTTATAATCTTTGACAACCCATGAAAATAATGATTACTATAATAACTATTACTTAAGTGACATTTATGTGTAAGGCAATGTTCTATGGGCTTTGCATATATTAATTTGCTTCCTCCAGAAAATAATCCTATGAGCCCCATTATAGATAGATAAAGGAAATGAGGCATACAATACAGTTAAGTAACTAATAACTTGCCAAAGACCCAAGAGCTAGTTAGTGGCCGAGTTAAGATTTGAACATAGGTGATTTGGCCCATGTTCATGTTCTTAGTCACTCCAGCATGCTGGGTTTTAGTATTTCACTTAGATAACCTCCAATAGTGTTCCACTCAGCATAATTCTAAACATCCTAAAATTTGCAAAAACCAATACTATCCCTACTTATAAATAATATGCAATAGGAAAAAATACTGTCCATAACAGTAATAAACTTGAAAGATGTATAAGAAGAAATCTAACAAGAAACATGGAAAAAATGTAGAAAATTATAAAACATTAATGAAAAACATAAAAAATGAATTGAATAAATTGATATATACTATGTTTATAGACAAAGTATAGTTTTCCCACAGTAAATCTATAAATTCCATTCAATGTCAATAAAATCATAGAATTCTTTTACAGAATTTGAAAGACATACTAAAATACATATAGTTGAATAATAACATAAATAATTACCAACACAATTCTAAAAAATAAAAATAGGGTTGCGGAAATTGCCCTACCAGATATCAAGACTTATTCTAACACAATAAAATGAAAAGAATTGTGTATCGACACAGAAAAAGACAAATAGATGAATGGAAGAAGTAGTTCAAACACAAATTAATGCTAACATGAAAATTTGTGAAAAGGTATGACATCCAAATTATTCAATAAATGTTTTTGATACAAGTCAATTGTCACATAGAAAAAAATTACTGATAGCTAAATACACCAGAGACAAAAATAAATACCTAAGTGAGTAAAGAGTTAAGGGAAAACTATTACAAGATAAGATATATCTACGTGATCTTGGGTTCAGGTGGCATTTCTTTAAAAAGATACAAAAAACAGAGAGACAGGTCTGTGAATTGCCTGCGTTCTGCAGGCTGAGGCCTGCACGCCGAGACCCGGCTAGAATCTGCTAAGAGTCAGTTTTTAGTGAAACAGCATTGAGCTACGAGCCAAGACCCACTTCTTCACTAATTTGATCTTGTGCAAGCCATCTTACCTCTCTGGATCTCAGTTGTCTCATCTGTAAAAAGGAGATAAAAATTCTTTACCTTTCTGAAGTCTTCCTCTTTTCTGTAGGTGAGCTGCCACCACAACATGGCCACTGACAGACGAGTGGTGTAGGTCTGCACCTGGAACCGAACCTGGGTTCCTGAAGCCAAGTCCACCAAACTTAACCACTAGGCCACCAGGGCTGGCCCCAAATTCACCCTTTAAAAGTATACTATCCAGGGAAGATCCAAGATGGTGCTGTGAGTAGTCCTCTTTGTCTCTCCCCCTTCAAGTCTACAATTATTTGGACACTCATCACTTAACAAAGGATATCCAGATAGCATCTCAGGACGTCTGAGAGACCCACACGACTATACATCGGAAGGCGGATGGACTTCCCTCCGGGAGGAGGTGGAGATAGGTGAAAACTCTCCGACTCCAACCAAACAGCCTAGTACCTGCAAGAGGCTTTCTTCCAACGGACACCCCCAGAAGATCAACACACACCTAGGGCAGGAGTGAGCACACACGAGAGGAGCGATGGTGGAAACAGGTGACCAGAACCCTACCTAAATCCCCCGCAATTACTCCTAAACGCAGAGGGAAACTCTAGAGTTACACACCTGAGCCTGCAGGGAGAGTCTTGCCCCACCATTGGTGGGGAGATCCCTCCTGGTGTCCACGGCGCCTGGAGGGTCCCAGAGAGAATCACAGAGGGCGTGGCGGTCCCCCGGCTGCCACTGCCTGCACGGCCGGGCAAGGGATTGCCGGAGATCTTGGAGAGGATTGGGGCTGGGTGAAGCTCCAGAGGCCGGCTCTGCGCCCCGGAGGGGAAGCTCCAGAGTTCCACCCGGGCAGCAGACAAAACTCTCTGTCTGCCATTAGCGGAGGGGCCACACCCAGCATTCACAACTCCGGGAAAGTCCCGGAGAGAATCCCAGAGGGCAAGGCGACCCCCAGCTGCTGTTGCCCGCCGGCAGGGCAAGGGATTGCTGGAGATCTCGGAGAGGACTGGGGCTGGGTGAAGCTCCAGAGGCCGGCTCTGTGGCCTGGGGGTGGGAAGCTCCAGAGTTCCGCCCGGGCAGCAGACAAAACTCTCTGTCTGCCATTAGCGGAGGGGCCACACCCAGCATTCACAACACTGGGAGGGTCCTGGAGAGGAGAATATCAGGCAGGGCAGCAGCTGACCAGCTACCACTGAAATCAGGATCTCCGGCTATCCCCCAGTCAGGGCAAAGGGCTCCCTGAGTTCCTGGGGAACAGGACTGGGGCTGGGCAGAGTTCCAGTGACCTGGCTCCGTAGCCTAGGGGGAAACCCTACAGGCTCACAGCAGCCTCAGAAAAAGCCTCTGCACAGCACTAGTAGAGAGCACCCATCCGGCAGCCACAAGGCTGGAAGACCCCAGGACAAAAGTAGCATAGCTAGGTGAGCTAACCACAGACTGCAGAAGATGCCAATAGCTCTGCTGCAACCCATAGTGGACAAGTGAGATTTTGTGGGTGCCGACAGTGACGGAGCGGCAAATATAAGTGATCCTACCCCTGGCCGCTGGAAAAGCCCATAACACTGTTGCAGACCCCAAGGAGGGAGCACATCTAGATGGGCTGCAACAGTAGACACCAGCAGCCTGAAGCCCCACCCCGTGACGGCTCCCATGGCAGAGGAGGGAATCCAAAGGACCACTGTGACTACGAGGAGGGGCCCAGGCCCAGTTAGCAACTGAGGATAGGGTTCCTGGTTGGTGCAGTATAAACAGCTGCTCCCCCACCACACCAGCAGAAACAAGTGGAAGGAGCAACTAATCTCTATCTCTATGTGGAGGCACAAATCTACAACATCAAGCAATATGAAAAAATACATTAAATCTCCAGAACAGAAGGAAAATAACAAATACACAGACAACAATCCCAAAGAAAATGAAATATATAACCTAAATGACGATGACTTCCAAACAGCCATCATTAAAAAACTCAATGAGTTAAAAGAGAATTCAGATAGACAACTCAACGAGTTCAGGAGCTATGTCACAAAAGAGTTTGATACAATAAAGAAGAACCAAACAGAAATACTGGAAATGAAGAACACAATAGAGGAGATTAAGAAAAATCTAGATGCTCTGAACAGTAGGGCCAATAATATGGAGGAAAGAATTAGCAATTTGGAAGATGGCAATATAGAATTGCTACAGGCAGAGGAGGAGAGAGAAGCAAGACTAAAAAGAAATGAAGAAACTCTCCGAGAATTATCAGACATAATTAGGAGATGCAACATAAGGATTATAGGTATACCAGAGGGAGAAGAGAAGGAGAAAGGGGCAGAAAGCCTATTCAAAGAAATAATGGCTGAGAACTTCCCAAATCTGGTGAGGGAGATGGATCTTCAGGTGACAGAAGCCAATAGATCTCCAAACTTTATCAATGCAAGAAGACCAACTCCACGCCATATAGTAGTGAAGCTAGCAAAAGTCAACGACAAGGAGAAAATACTAAGGACAGCCAGGCAAAAGAAACTAACCTTCAAAGGAACCCCCATCAGGCTATCAGCAGATTTCTCAGCAGAAACTTTACAGGCTAGAAGAGAGTGGAATGATATATTCAAAAATCTGAAGGACAAAAACCTACAGCCGAGAATTCTCTACCCAGCAAAAATATCCTTCAAATATGATGGAGAAATAAAAACTTTCCCAGATAAACAAAAATTAAGGGAGTTCATTGTCACAAAACCGCCTCTTCAGGAAATCCTCAGGAAAACCCTCATTCCTGAAAAATCAAAAAAAGGAAAGGGGCTACAAAACCAAGAGCAGAGGAGATAAGTAGAAGGACAACAGCAGAGAGTAGCAGCTCTTCATCAGAACAGATTAAACCATGGGACGAGAAAGAAAGGAAATTGAAGAAAACTGGAAAACAAGACATAAAATGGTAGTGGTAGGTCCCCACATCTCAATAATCACTCTAAATGTGAATGGATTGAACTCCCCAATCAAAAGACACAGAGTGGCAGGATGGATCAAAGAACAAGACCCAACAATATGCTGCCTCCAGGAAACACACCTCAGCCCCAAAGACAAACACAGACTCAGAGTGAAGGGATGGAGAACAATACTCCAAGCTAATAAAGAACAAAAGAAAGCAGGTGTCGCTATACTAATATCAGACAAGGTAGACTTCAAAGCAAAACAGATAAAGAAAGACAAAGAGGGACAGTATATAATGATAAAAGGGACTCTCCACCAAGAAGACATAACACTTATAAATATATACGCACCCAACACAGGAGCACCAAAATTTGTAAAGCAACTCTTAACAGAACTAAAAGAAGACAGCAACAACAATACAATAATAGTAGGGGACCTCAACACACCATTAACACCAATGGACAGAACATCTAGACAGAAAATCAACAAGGAAATAATAGAATTAAATGAAAAATTAGACCAGATGGACTTAATAGATATATATAGAACACTTCATCCAAAAACAGCAGGTTACACACTCTTCTCAAGTGCACATGGAACATTCTCAAGGATTGACCATATTTTGGGAAACAAAGCAAACATCACTAAATACAAGAGAGTTAAAATAATATCAAGCATCTTTTCTGATCATAATGCTATGAAACTAGAAATCAACTACAAGAAAAAAGCAGAGAAAGGTGCAAAAATGTGGAGACTAAACAACACGCTTCTGAACAAACAATGGATTATTGAAGAAATTAAAGAAGAAATCAAATATTATCTGGAGACAAATGAAAATGAGAAGACGACATACCAAATCATTTGGGATGCAGCAAAAGCAGTCCTAAGAGGGAAATTCATCGCAATACAGGCTCACCTCACTAAACAAGAAAAAGCTCACATAAGCAACCTCAAATGACACCTAACAGAACTAGAAAAAGAAGAGCAAACAAAGCCCAGAGTCAGTAGAAGGAGGGAAATAATAAAAATAAGAGCAGAAATAAATGATATTGGAACAAAAATGACAATAGAAAGGATCAATGAAACAAAGAGTTGGTTCTTCGAAAAAATTAACAAAATCGACAAACCTTTAGCCAGACTCACCAAGAAAAGAAGAGAGAAATCTCAAATAAATAAAATTAGGAATGAGAGAGGAGAAATCACAACAGATACCAATGAAATACAAGGGATCATAAGAGAATACTATGAAAAACTATATGCCAACAAATTGAACAACCTGGAAGAAATGGACAATTTCCTAGACTCCTACAACCTCCCCAAACTGAATCAGGAAGAAATGGAGAATCTGAATAGGCCAATCACAAGTAAGGAAATAGAAACGGTAATCAAAAACCTCCCCAAAAATAAGAGTCCAGGACCAGACGGCTTCTCTGGAGAATTCTACCAAACATTCAAAGAAGACTTAATACCTATTCTTCTCCAACTATTCCAGAAAATTGAGGAAGATGGAGTACTCCCTAACACATTCTATGAAGCCAACATCACTCTGATCCCCAAACCTGACAAGGACAACACAAAGAAGGAGAACTACAGGCCGATATCACTGATGAACATAGATGCAAAAATCCTCAACAAAATTCTGGCAAACCGAATACAGCAATACATCAAAAAGATTATACACCATGATCAAGTGGGATTTATACCAGGGACACAGGGATGGTTCAACATCTGCAAGTCAATCAATGTGATACACTACATCAACAAAATGAAAAACAAAAACCACATGATCATCTCAATAGATGCAGAGAAAGCATTCGACAAGATCCAACACCCATTTATGATAAAAACCCTCAATAAGATGGGTATAGAAGGAAAGTACCTCAACATAATAAAGGCCATATATGACAAACCCACAGCCAAGATCATACTCAATGGACAAAAACTGAAAGCCATCCCTCTGAGGACAGGAACAAGACAAGGGTGCCCACTTTCACCACTCCTATTCAACATAGTACCGGAGGTGTTGGCCAGAGCAATTCGGCAGGAAAAAGAAATAAAAGGAATCCAAATAGGTAACGAAGAAGTAAAACTCTCACTGTTTGCAGACGACATGATCTTATATATAGAAAACCCCAAAGAATCCATAGAAAAACTATTAGAAATAATCAACAACTACAGCAAAGTAGCAGGGTATAAAATCAACATACATAAATCAGTAGCATTTCTATACACTAACAATGAACTAACAGAAAAAGAACTCAAGAACTCAATCCCATTCACAATCACAACGAAAAGAATAAAATACCTTGGGATAAACTTAACCAAGGAAGTGAAGGATCTATACAATGAAAACTACAAGACTTTCTTGAAAGAAATTGACGACGACATAAAGAGATGGAAAGACATTCCATGCACATGGATTGGAAGAATAAACATAGTTAAAATGTCCATACTACCTAAAGCAATCTACAGATTCAATGCTATCCCAATCAGAATCCCAAGAACATTCTTCACAGAAATTGAACAAAGAATCCTAAAATTCATATGGGGCAAGAAAAGACTGCGAATTGCTAAAGCAATCCTGAGCAAGAAAAACAAAGCCGGCGGAATCACAATCCCCGATTTCAAAACATACTACAAAGCTACAGTAATCAAAACAGCATGGTACTGGTACAAAAACAGGTCCACAGATCAATGGAACAGAATTGAAAGCCCAGAGATAAAACCACACATCTATGGACAGCTAATCTTCGACAAAGGAGCAGAGGGCCTACAATGGAGAAAAGAAAGTCTCTTCAACAAATGGTGCTGGGAAAACTGGACAGCCACATGCAAAAGATTGAAAATTGACCATTCTTTTTCACCACACACCAAAATAAACTCAAAATGGATCAAAGACCTAATGATTAGGCCTGAAACAAGAAGTCTTCTAGAAGAGAATATAGGCAGTACACTCTTTGACATCAGTTTCAAAGAATCTTTTCGGACACTATAACTCCTCAGTTGAGGGAAACAATAGAAAGAATAAACAAATGGGACTTCATCAGACTAAAAAACTTCTTCAAGGCAAGGGAAAACAGGATTGAAACAAAAAAATAGCTCACTAATTGGGAAAAAATATTTACAAGCCACTTATCCGACAAAGGGTTAATCTCCATAATATACAAAGAACTCACACGGCTTAATGACAAAAAAACAAACAACCTGATCAAAAAATGGGCAGAGGACATGAACAGACATTTCTCAAAAGAAGATATAAATATGGCCAATAGAAACATTAAAAGATGTTCATCATTGCTAATCATCAGGGAAATGCAAATCAAAACTACACTAAGATATCACCTTACACCCGTTAGATTGGCAAAAACATCCAAAACCAAGAGCGACAAATGTTGGAGAGGTTGTGGAGAAAAAGGAACCCTCATACACTGTTGGTGGGAATGCAAACTGGTACAGCCACTATGGAAAACAGTATGGAGATTTTTCAAAAAGTTAAAAATAGAAATACCCTATGACCCAGCCATCCCACTACTGGGTATCTATCCTAAGAACCTGAAATCAGAAATCCCAAGAGTCCCTTGCACCCCTATGTTCATCGCAGCATTATTTACAATAGCCAAGACATGGAACCAACCTACATGCCCAGAAACTGATGATTGGATAAAGAAGATGTGGTATATATACACAATGGAATACTACTCAGCCATAAAAAAAGACAAAATTGGCCCATTCGCAGCAACGTGGATGGACCTCAAGGGTGTTATGTTAAGCGAAATAAGCCAGTCAGAGAAAGACGAACTCTATATGACTCCACTCATAGGTGGAAGTTAACATATTGACAAGGAGATCTGATCTGTAGTTACCAGGGAAAAGGGGGGGTGGGGGGAGGGCACAAAGGGGGAAGAGGTGTACCCACAACATGACTAACAGTAATGTACAACTGAAATCTCACAAGGTTGTAATCTATCATAACATTAATTAAAAAAAAAAGATACAAAAACATAACCTTAGAGTAAATTATTATTAAATTCAACCAACTCAATTGTGTTTAATTTATGCAAATATATTGAACAAATGGAGGAACTATAAATAAAACTGGAATATTTGAACAGACTTCTAGAAGACATTAACAATGTGAACAACAAAGAAAATTAAAAGAAAAAAATACAAATCAAAATTACAGAACTCCACAGAAATTATTGCCTGAAATTAAGGCCAGTCAATTCACACACAGACACACACACACACACACACACACACACACACAAGCAATCAAAATAATAAAGGAAAGTATGTCAGTAAATCCAGCATCTGGAACTCAATAACTTCTTATCACCCTATATTATCTCTTTAGAAGAAGCCACAATCATTTTTTGTTAGGATTGTAGCCATAGCTCTTAAGTCTGCTACCAGCTTCTACTCTTTTCCCCTTTAGTCTATTACTAACACAACCATTAGAGAGATCTCATTAAATTATGAGTTAGATTACAATTCTGAACAAAACCAGTGCTTTCTTCATCTCGAGTTAAAGCCTTACAGTTTTAAACCCCAGTTTGCCCAAGAGAGTCCTATGCTTCTTGCTCCCACTCAGTTATTAATAGTACTCCCTCTCACTCTTAAAAGTGTCCTGTTGGATCATAAATATACAGTTATTCGGCCAGATCCAAAATCTGCAACATTTCTTTTCTCATCTTGTACCGCTCCCCCACCCCCCAACCATTCAGCATTAGCATCACTCCCTGCACGTTCTTCCCTCAGAGTTTTTTTACTTATGTCTTACATTTCCTCGGCCTGGAACCCAAACATCTCTTGTGCATATCTCTCTCAAGGTTTCTGATAAAATTTAAACTTATCAGTAAAAGCCTATTTCATTTATAATAGTAATACTAGCCTCACACTTTCACTTGGTATACTCCATTACATAATTCTGCTTGATTTTTCGTCATAATTTTTATCACCTTTTGACACGTTATATGTTTATTTCTTTATTTTTTCTCTTCTTCCATTCCTCTAGAATATAAGTTCATGGAGAGTAGAAATTTGTACTTCTTCATTCACCTCCGGTGGTGCCTGTTACATAATATGTACTCAACAAATATTTGTTTAATGAAAAAAAAGACTAACTGTATTGCAGAATATTATTCACAATGCTGATACTATTTAAGCAAAATTGTAAAATGTTCGGACAGATATGGGAATAATGCTATGCACTATACTATTCCACAAACACCAAAATGTTGATAGTAGTTACCTTGGGGGAAGAAGAAAGAAAGAAAAATATGATTGAGGATGGTGTCATTGGTCATTTCAACTTTATCTGAATACTTTCATACAGTTATTAACTAAAGAAGAGGTAAATATGAAAAATTTAAGTTTTGAATTCATAATGGTGGAAATCCTGGTATTTTCATATTATTCTTTGTAATTTTATGCAGTTTTTTATTTCTTTAAAATGTGTATCAATTACCATCCCTTGTAATAGATTGAATAACAGAGAACCATGATTTTCTCCTTCATTAGCTAATCATTTACAAAATCTTTCATAAAATGCAAATTGATTTGAAGAACATATTTATTAAACCAATATGCTCTTTTGGATATTGTTTTCAATGAAAAATATTGAAGCTAAAATCATAAACTAGAAACAAACAAATGATGTTCCAGGGCATTATTTTCTCAATAACATAATTGAAAAGGCACCATTTATTTCAAATTAATTTAGCAATCCTTACTATTTTATGTCCTAGAGTTTCCTTACTGGCATAGCTTCTCACTAGCTCTCCAGTTTTTCCCCATGTTTCTCTAACCCTTACTCAATAAGCTCATTCTTTTATTTCCCTGAGCATAAAAGGAAAATATTTTTCTGGTCATTTAACTTTCTAGACCTTTCCTCACTCACACAAAAATATAACATCCTGTTCCACCAGTATCACAGAACCAACTGACATCTTGTTTGTGAAAAACATTTTATGAAGGCTAAATCATTATATGACCATTAGGACATATTATAGTGTTCTCTGGAAAAAACAATTCTACAAAAATTTAGTGATGATTTTTGTAGGGGAAAACGTGGGGAAGAATATTAAAGATAAACGCAGGTGTAATAGAGATAGATTTTTCCACTAACCGTAGAGTAGTAAGGAGAAAAGTAACAGAATTCTCAGCTGAAGCTCCACTCCAGTACTATGACCAAAACTTCCCTGTTCTTCAATTTCTTTGCCAATAATATATGGAAAATATATTTCATGTGGCTCAGAGAGGATAATATATTTTAAATGATTGTTTTCAATAACAATAATTGGGTACCAAAAGGTTATATTGATGAGAATTTTATTTGAAGAACCAACAATGAACACAGAACCACAACTGGATACCATAACATTGCCAAATAAAAATAATTTCAGCAAACGCAGCAAAGACAAGCAATTGTTTGGGATTTTTATCTTTCTGATACTGAAGAACGTATAAAAATCAATTGAGCAACTCAAAAGAAATGAAAACTTTAAAGAAATTGGTTTTTGAGTATAGTCACAGAAATAACGGCAGATACCATAATTACATTGAAACAGGTACATTGTAATCAGAAACATTTCAAACAAATTACATTCTATGAAGAAAGGCCAAAATTATCTCTAGACATGGTGATAATATCATTCTATCCAAAGATAAAGTGGAATCTGCTCTGTGAATGATTTTCTTTTCTTTTCTTTCCTTTTTTTTTATTGATTTACTTTCTTTTCAGAACAAAAAAAATAGTTTGTGTAGAATGAAGCAGTTATATGAAACAGAATAGATAACATACTAGCAGAGAACTGATTTCTTATGCATGACAACAAGAGTAGCCAATGTATTGTTTTCTTCTTCGTTCACAATCAGTTCAAACTCAGATATATGCATAGAATGCCTACCATGTGCAAGAAAAGTCATCAAGAATAAAACGTTTCATTGTCTTGGATTTCAAGGTATCTTGTGATTGAAACCTTCCAAAATTAGAATCTATATTGTCAACATGAAATAATTAGCTATGAATTATTCCAAAATCATCCCCATGAATTTGTCCAGCTGAAGCTTTAAACACGTCTATCTGAGCTCCAGTGCCACTTAGTTGACGTCTTCAGTGTATGGAATGAATTATTTTTCTGATACCATCAGCAAAGAATAGTTATTCTATCTTGTTTCTATGATCTTATGGATAAAAGGCATCTATTACAAGGGACTTAGAGTTCAGAGGTTTGTCAATACATCATTAAATCTAAGGTGCCCATCATGGTGCCAGTTAGCAAAAAGATACAAAAAGATACATTGAGTGGGCCAGCCCCGTGGGTTACTGGTTAAGTTTGGTGCGCTCCACTTTGGCAGTCTAGGTTCAGCTCCTGGGTGTAGACCTACACCATTTATTGGTGACCATGCTGTGGCAGCAACCCACATACAAAATAGAACTAGCTCAGGGTGAATCTTCCTCAGCAAAAAAAGAAAAAAAAAGATACACTGAGTGAATGAATGAATGAAGTAAATTCCAAACTTTTACTGAAGTATTTAAAATACTTGACAAATAGAAAGAGAATATTTTCCAAATTAATTTAGGGATTTAGCCCAATTCCAATCAACTTTTCAACAGGGATTTTTTTATAACCATAATTCTGAACGTTTTATGAAAAGAAATCAGCAAAAATAGTGTAAACATTTTTGAAAAAACAATTAATGAGATATTTTCTTATATAATAAAGCATAAGCTAAATTTGGAATTATCATAAAAGTTATGCTAGATGTAGACTAATGGCATAGAATAAGTAGCCTAAAATGTTAGGAATTTTATATATAATAAAAGTAGCATCATAATAAAGTAAAAAATTGATTTTTTAATATATTGTGTTGGAACAATTTGTCAATGACTTAGAAAAAAATAAATTTTTTTCTTCATACCTTATCCAAAAATAAATTCCAGCTGGACAAAAAAAATGCAAAAAATATAAACAGTAAAACCTGTAGGTAAGTATTTGTTGAACACTCAGAATGAGCAAGGACTTTCTGAGAATGTAACAATGAATTAAATCATAATGGAAAAAGTCAATTGATTTGACTACATAAAATTTTAACACATCTACAACCTCTAGATAGTCAGTTTGTCTTAGTGCTCAGCCGTGGCCGTGGGCCAACATCTGTATTTAAACTAATTAATACAACTAAAATCAAATGACAAGATTAGGGAGATAACTGAGACAAATATGCAAATTGATAGATGAATATCCTTAATAAACACTGAGGTGTAAAAATTAATTAAAGAAATACTTTCTTCACATCGAGTCAATCAACAATGAGCATGATCAAATCACTCTCAAATGAGATTTAAGGTATTAAGAAAACTGTGGAAAATACACAACATCACTAATGAAGAAGTGCAAAAGGAAATGATGAGGTATCATTTTTCCACCTATCAAGTTTATGAACTGTTTTGCACAATAATAGTATTCCACTGTTGCATGAATTCAGTACCACAGGCATTCTTATATCAGGCTGGTGAAGAGGATACATTGACCTAATTTTGGACAAAGCAACTTTGACCAGTAATAAGAGGACAGTGATTTCTCCTCATAGATGTGTACAGCTTATGAATCCATGACTCTGAGATTGCAGTTTTAGAATAACGTCACGGCCAAAAAAGGACCAAGTGCAACCATGAAATAATTTCAAAACAAAACAATTTCTTCTATCTTTATAACACACTTATGGAGTTACTTATCTTAGACCAGATTAATAGTTCTCAAAAACCCGCTGTTTTTCTATGTACCCAATTACTCTGTGAAGCTCCTTCTTTCAACACTCCATGGAAAACTCCTCCCCCTAGACTAGTCCAAGTGCATTACATCCCTCTACTTTTCCTCCATGGCTCCTCAATTCTGCACCAACAAAATAAAAAGGAATGAATGTGGCAAACTAGGACCTTGAGGGGAGGGGAGCAGGTCAAAAGAAATAAATAGAGGGAACAGAGCTGGAATTTCCTTTCATAAGCAGGATAGAAGAAAGACTTAGGAACACTCCTAAATTAATATTTTGTTCATCGTATAAGAAAACAATCAATAAATCAATATACCTTCAAAGATTATTGTTCAAAGAAAGATTCACACGCAGCATTTAAATAATAGCAAAACATTGGATTCAATTTCCATGGCCATTCATAGGTTAGAGATGAGGCAACATTCATTCACATAGGAAACATGCAGTATATTCTCGTATGCGTGAATTTGAAGAATAATGACATGAGAAAATTCTAAGTGGAAAAAAGAAGCAGAAAATATATTTCCAATATGACAATATTTTTACATAGAGAAAACTAAAGGAAGTGCACTAAAAATGTTGCTATTGCTATTCTAGCCTTTTTCTGCAAGTTCCTTGTATTATATTAGGTGTTTTCCAAAGTTCTGGCAATGAGCATGTGTTATTGTAATGACTTTTTTAAAAGTAAAGAGAAAAGGTAGGAAAATGACCCTTTAGAATATTTGGTTTCATTTTAATCTCTGTATTTATACCTATATGAAAGAGGTGGCTAATTGCCAGTCAATCCCAGTTACTAAGAACTTAAAGCAGTAAACTTTCTTCCACTAAGTTGGCTACAGCTAAGCATTGACATTCCTGTTGTCTTTTCTTGGCTATTACTGAAGATAGAGGAAATACCATAATCATGAATCTAAACTCAGGCTGATGACTGACAGTGTGTCGTAAAAGAAACTCATCTTACCCAGCAGTCTAAAGAGAGACCACAGACCTAATTTATCTTCCAATATAGTCCCAAGTCTAAAGGAGAGGAGAAATGGCAATGCATTAGTCTACGTCTCTGATGTCACAGTTCTAATTTAACACATTACTGAGAAGATAAATCTTTGAATATGTCCTGCATAAATAACACATTGTTATGACTGTTAATAAAGCATGAACAATTAGCCTAGGGACTTCTAGTAATCTTTTTTCATTTTATTCGTATTAAATATTGACCATATACAAATATTTATAGAGTATATTTAAGGTATATAAAAATAATAATACATAAAAATCAAACTCTTTCTCAGTTAAAAAAAAATGCTGACTTTTAAGTCTCTATGTAACCTTCTCTATTTAGCTGTAACTACTGTTTTGAATTTTGTGTTCGCTATATTTGTATTTTTCTGTCTTAGATTTACTAGATGTTGGTATCTCCAAAATTCTACTGTTTAGTTCTGCATGTTTTCAAACTTTATATAATGCAATTGTCCTATATCTATCCTTCCATAACTGCTTTTTGACTCAACTTTATGTTCCAGAGAGTCATCTTTGTTCATATGTTGATAAAAATAATGAAATTATTTTCTTATCAGCTACACTTTATTCTCTTATAAGACTATAGCACAGGTAACAGATCTTTTCTGGTATGGATGAATTTGATTTGTGGATCTGCATGATTTACCTTTTTTTTTGCTACCACAAACCATCTTGCCCTAACATCTTTGCCACGTTTCGTGGCGCTCATGTACAATGGTTTCAGCATGCATATTTAGGAGCGGAATTGTTGGGCCATAGGATAATTGGGTTCAAAATTACCATATGATGTCATATTATTTCTAAAGGATATTTTTGAGAGAATTAATTTTTTCTAAAGAATTCTTTATTCATTTTATACGTTGCTGGATTTTATTTACTAACACTGCCTTGAATTTTTGATTCTAGGTTCACTCTAGGCTAATAAAATTAACCTGAATTTTATATGCCAATAATGTTTTTGTTAGGTTTTGTTATCAAGGTTATGTTAATATTACAAAATGACCTGAGAAGTATCCCTTTTTTTCTTTTCTCTGAAAAAAAGCATTTAAGATTATCATTATTTGTGCTTGAGCATTTGTAGACATTTCTAATGAAACTAAGTGGGCCTAGAGAGATTTTAGTTTTAAAATTTTAAATTAATCATTAATATGTTCATTGTTATAGGAACATTACACAACTCAGGTACAATATTTAATGGTTATAAGATTCTTTAATTGTTACAGGATTATGACTTATTGTTATATGATTATCATGATTTATGTTTCTTAAACACTTTATGTCTTCAAATTACTGCAATTAATCTTTTAATAGCTCATATATTTTGACAAACTACTATGTCTCTAGTTACTTACATATTTTCATTCTGAATGTTTTTGTACCTTCTTTGTTCTTCTGTGATCAAACTTTCCAGAGTATAGTATCTTTTAAAAACATATACTTTTATTGGTATCCTTTACTGTATTTATGTTTTGTATTTTATTATATTTCTGCTTCATTTTTTCCTTGCTTCTACAACTTTTGGGTTTACATCTTTGTCCTTCTTTAATTCTTTAAATTCCTGCCTACTTTATTGTCACCTTACATTTGTTTCTAATAGATATACTTAACGCTTTAAATTTCCTCTAAAGCGCTGTTCAGATGAATTATGTAAGTTATGATATTATGTAATATTTTGTTGTATTACAGTTCAAAATATTTTGTTTAATTTGTATTTTAGGTTTTTTTTCTTTGACCCATTAGTTATCTATTTCCGTGGCGTTTTTTCAAATATCTCTTTGCTGTAGATCTCTAATTTATATATAATGGTAGAAGACTGTTCTTTATAATAAAACTTTTGAAAAATTTTTGAGACGTTTTATTTTTCAGTACATAGTCAGCTTTCAAAAATATGCTATATGTCCTTGAAAAAAATATGTATTCCTCAGTTGGTAGTTCAGTGCTATATATCCATCTATTAAAGCAAATCTATTCATTTGTATCGAGTAAATCTTCTATGTCCTTAAAATTTATTATCTACTTGATCTATTAGTTATTGAAAGAAGTATAATTAAAAATCATCAAAATAATGCTAGTTTTGCAAACTTATCTTTATAGTTTTGCATCATTTACTTTAAATATTTTTGAAACTATACTATTAGATAAAGTTTACCATTATTATTTTTTTCTGGTAAATTGAACATTTTATCATTATCTGGAGACCTCTTCATGCTTTTTAATGCTTCATGTGGTTTTGCTTTAAAGTCCAGTTACCTGATATATATTTACACCAGCTCTCCTTTGTTTAGTATTTACTTTATATATCTTATGCAACTTTTTCCTTTCAGCCTTTCTGTGGTCTTGTGATTTAGATATAAGTAGTACTTTTAACACATTCTGGCAGTCTTTGTCTTTTTTAATAAAGAATTTATTCATTTTACACTTAATATAATAACTAATATTCTGGAAATATTTTCCATCATCCCATTTTGTGACTTCAGTTTCTTCCATCTTTTATATACATTTTTCCACCTCTTCTTTCATTTGGATTGATTATTTTTCTTCTTCCATTTATATAATCTACTTTGTTTAATGTTGTACAATCTGTTTTTAATTTTTAATGATTGACAACTATATTAATGTGAACAAAGTCTAAAGCTCTAAGTGCAGAAAATAATGAAGAACAAAAGAGTAACATAAATATACATCTAAATAAATAATAATTTCTAAGCTTTAAAATATACATATGGAACTAAAATACAGGAAAAAATAGCATACAAATTGGGAAGAAGGGATTATACCTAGTTAGGTGTTCTAATTATAACTCATATTATAAATTATATATTATTTGAATATAGCATATAGCAGTATAATTTATAAGTTAAGACATCTCTAGGTAACCACTTACCTGTGGTTAGCCAAACTCAGAATTAAGGGTACGGTTCTTCAAAAGACTGCCCTTACTTCAAACATCAGCCACATGCTTCAGGCTCCTGAGGGCCACACACACTTCTGAACAGCTGGGTACAAGTTTGAAGTTTCCCACATCACCTTCAGGTTCAATGATTCACTAGAAAAATGCACAGAACTCAGGAAAGCACCATACTTACAACTACAGTTTTACCATAGCAAAGGAACCAAATTAGAATTAGCCCAACAAGAGACACAGAGAGAGAAGTCTGGAAGAGCTCCAAATGTTCTTGAGAACATGTTACCCTCCCAGCACTGAAGTATGACAACACTCAAAGGATACTGCCAACCAGGGAAGCTCACCAGAGCTTTAGTGTCCAGAGTTTTTATTGGGGTTTTATTACCTAGGCACGATTAGTTGAATCCTTGCCCATATGACTCAATCTTTAGCCTTCTACCCTCCCTAGAATTTTAACTGATACCATGTGACTCAACCCTATAATCACATGGTTAGCCTTTCTGGCATGGCCTGCCCTCACTCTGAGTTTTCTCATTAGCATAAACTATCTAGGGGCTCACCATGTGTCACTACATTATGAAAAACTATCAAAAGAGGGTCTGAGGGGCCCACCGTGAATAACAAAGGTACTCTCATCACTTGGGAAAACCCAAGGATTTAAAGTTTACCTATCAGAACCATCACTCTGAATAAGTTCGATCAGAAATAGTTCACATTCACAAGGGATAGAAAAATATATTAACAAGAAATGGAAAGTATATTGGAAGCCATGATAAGACATATGTTCTCCAGAGGATAAGAAATAAACCCAAAGAAGATTCAGGATCCTACCACATCAGTGAAGGTTTTTAGGAGGCCAGTGGCAAGAGGCATGCTGGGACATGCTTGATAAGTAAAGGACAAATCAGTGCCATTTGTAACTTCTACGGTTAAAAAGGAAAGTTGAATTTTTTGAGTTTTGGAGGCAGTGTATTCCACACATGGGAATACTACTTTGACTCATCTACCTAGTGTAATGGAAGGTAGCAGGTGAGTGGGCCCAGAGTAGAAAAGGACTTCATAGCTGGTCTAGGCTATGGTGAAACCACTCTTCTGCTTAGGCCAAAGAATACAGCAGGATCTAAGATTCTAGAGGTGTCTATGTTTACAAAAGACACCCAGAGGAGTTTATGACAAACCTTGATAAGAGAATCACAATGTAGATACCAGGTTTCTAGAGCAAGGCCATGCCTTCTGCAGTGGAGAACTACACATCACTTGAATAACAGTTCCTGCATTAGAGATGAAATATCTAATCATAGGATTTCAGGTGACTATGTGTCCAGAGCTATCCATCATGTAGTGAGTTCTCTCAGATCCACCATCAAATCATAAAGTTGGGTAGAGTCAGCAGCAATCCACTGTAAGATGGAAGAGATATGTCAAGGATCAAGAGGAAGCAGAGAACATAAGTAAGCTGCATCATGAGGTGGCCCAGTCCCCTAAATTTCCCACTTCCATCCTACCAGTGCTTCTTCCTAACTCAACACATAGCCACATGAGTAGTCCCTAAAGAGTTTCTGTTTTGCTTAGACTTGGCTTCCAAGTAGCCTTTCTTTCCTCTCGACTTATCAATGTATTTTATAGATTATGTATTATTTTAATCACTTTTATTAGGATGGCAAGTAAGGAACCTTCTCTGCCACGTTACTAAAATTGGAATGCTAATATCTGTAAGTCATCATTTCAATGGAAGTCATTGTTTATATATGTTCTACACCGCTAAATATATACACACTACTTAGGATATCAAGATAATTTTGTTAGACAAATCTAAAATGGCTGACAAACTAGCATTTTTTTGGCACCACTTCATTCATTTTCTTCACAGTTTAGCCCTTTGGTCTATAGTACTGACAATCTTGAAAGCTAAATTTAAAAACTTGAAAAAAACAATGATATATAAGGCAAAAGAGAGGGATATTACCTAAAAAAGATAAGTCTATTCTCATTTCAGAGCTCAACAATCCAACAAAACAATCCATCAGCCTTGGGAGAATAAAATCTTTCAACTTAACTTTTGTAGACATGGCTGAAATGTGCTATTAAACATATCAGATCTTTTGCTTTTATTTGTATGTGAACTATGGTAAAGCCATGGCAAATTTTAATAGGAATGGAATGGTCATTTCACATTTTAAAGGCTTATCTGGAAATAATAATGGATTATTGAATATATAAAAATATGTGTATATATATATACACGTATTTTCCATATTTCTATATGTTTTATAACAGAAATGTGAGAATTCACCTGCATGTTTTGAAATTCCTGAGAAAAAGTGCATAGCAGGAAATCCAAAGTAAAGCTTAAAACATGCTTTTCCTGATTTTAATAACATTTACAGCACATCTATATTTTATGCTATGAAACAAAATTATCTTATGAAACAAGTACTTACACTTAATATGTTCCTAAGTGCTTTGCAATTATTTTTATTCTGGTAATTTATATAAATAATAAGATAACTTAATAAGAATTATCAAATACTGTATTACAAATTAATGAGAGGGCAAAGAAATAAAAAAATTCTGATTCACTAAGTACGCTTTGCATGTTATTTTCAATGCTAGATTTAACAAATGAATGTCTTTTTAAAAGTGTAATGAAGAAAAGGGCTGAAATCAAGTTTAAGGAAGCAGAAGCAGGAATGATGCAATCAGATAGATTCTTCATGCTTCATAAAACAATTGTTAACATTCATTAGAAAGAGGCCATATAGAATTGGACCAACTAAGACTGTGTCTGCATGAAAATGTCCATTTCACAGTACTGATAATTTAAATAAATCAAATTTGCATATATATAGACAATCCTCATTATTCAAGGATTCTGTTTTTATGAATTTGCCAACTTGCTAAAGTTTATTAGGAGACCCATAATCGATACTCACAGCACTTTCAGATTGTTCCAAAACACACTCGAACTGAAAAATTTGAGCCACTTAATGCACATGTTCCCAGCTGAGGTCCAACAAAGTGACTCTGTGCCTTGTTTCAGCTCTCACATGGAGATGACCAGAGGATAGAGATGGTAGGGACAGTGGAATGGAGTGCAAGATGCTCCAGCTCTGGGGTCATTTGGACGGGTTTAAATCCTAACTCTGACAACTGTTAGTGGGGCTGCCCCAGGTAAGTCACTTAACACTTCTGAACCTCTTTTTCTCTTTTGTAAAGCTAAGGAAATAGAATCTACCAGGATGAGTTATTTTAGGATTTAAGATCATAATCTATGTGCCATATTACAAAGACACAGACACATACAACACACACACATTTTTCCTAGGAGTAATGGTTTAGCATTTGCTAATTTAGTGTTCACAGCAACTTTATAGAACATTACCACAAATAATGAGATTCAACTGATTTCATATACATATACACACACACGTAAATACAAATTTATAGAATTTGACTCTGAATTATACATAGAGACATGGTCTGAAATATTCTTAAATTGCATTTTCATAGAGACATGTTCTTATGTGAGCAGAGCTAGAAGTGATTATATTATTTAGTCTTTGTAGAGGATAAAAATCAGGTACTGAAGATAAAATAAATCACAGACTTATAATTAATAGCATTCTGATAAAATAAAAATGTAAAACAAACGAAATTAAATACCTTCTAAAATGTGGAAGGAATACCAGAGAATTCACAACAATTTACTGATGATATCTTTAAACAAGTTGCTGAGTAGTTACCTTCTTAGAAACTAAAATTTTTGAGACAAAAGGAAAAGATTAATCTCCAAGGAATTTAGTTTCTAATTTAACAATAATTATAGTTTTCAATTTTTATTTCCACACAACCAGAGAGGTGATATCTTTAATCCTATATTTATATAGGCAGTTTTTTATTTCACTGTTTTAATAGACATTAATGATAATAGATATGATGGAACATGGAACTAGGTTACAGGGACTTGACCAAAGCAATCTGTGTTTTATGCTCTACCTCCGTTGACAGGATACAACACTGATGGTCTATTGATGATTTTTAAAAAAAGAAAAGAAAGGAAAGTCTTCTTGGTTCCTTTTAGAGTATACCTACTAAGATCCACAGTTTTAGCTAAGAATGGAAGATAAGATTTCTAAAACTAGTTTAAAAAACCACTAGTATTATAATTGTGATCAATGTCTGCTTCCTAAGATGCTTCAGTATTGAAAGTACCTTTGCAATAGACTCCTTTTTGTTCTGGAGAAACCACATATATTGTTTCTTACAGTTATGCTAATACAGACCAAAGCCCTGTCTGCTCCTGGGGAACATCTGAATGCAGTCACTTGAACATGAAAAGTGGAGTGGTTTTTGTTCTACTGTTCAAATGTTGGAAATGGTTAAGAAAGCACATTGGGCATTTTTTCATGAGGATACCAGGCATTTTCTAAGGTCCCTCTCTGGGTGTTATCTGACTCTTAAATGATGTACACCTTTGACTGAATTTCTATTAACTAAACTATTATTCTGTGCACAGCAATGCAAATGATTCTTGTTTTTAGCAACACAAACTTAATCTGGTAGAGACTATAAATATCCACATTAAAATTTTAATTTGAGTGGGTTTTAACATCTCACTGGTTCCCCATCAATTAATAAGTTGAATAGTCTCTTTGGCACATGTTAGTTTTGTATGTTACAGGAGTTTTATATGTTGTAAGAATATAAAACTTAACAGTTTCATATTTTATGAACCATGATTTTAGATTTTTGAAAATTATACCTTAAAACTATAAATAGGATTTTTTTATGCAGGCATATGCAGCAACAGTTTTATTGGTTTTTTCTAAATAGAATTAGACTACACCGTGCTTAAAGTCCATCGCTGGTTCTCATAGCGTTCTGTGTGCAGGCTATCTGGAAATGTAAATAGAGGAGAGCAATGAGAACAAGCAGATGTGCTCTTTCTCCTCAAGGAATGCTAGAGAAGAATCTGAAAAAAAAAAAACCACTGAGCTTGGCTATCCTGTTGGCCTATTAACAGCTACTTTAAGTCTGCAGTTAATTAATTAATTTTCAGAATAGAGGCAGAGAATGATCATAAGATAGTAAAAGGCAAAACAGACTAAAGCAGAGTATGTACACTAAAAAAACTGGGAGATTACATTGAAAAATAGATGGAAAAGGTTTGGAGGTGGCCTGGTATCATGGGCTAGGTTTGACTAATCTGTAAACAACACAAAAGCATCGGGCATTAGAATTATTGAAGTGAAAGAAGCAGAATTAGCATCAAACAAAAAACCTGAGTTCAAATCTCAATTCCACCCTTTATTTGCTGTGCCACCTTGAGGAAGTCAACTAATATCTCTGAGCCATGAAGTCCCTTCATTTCTACCTTTTGAAATCATCCTCAGGGATAAATGAGAAAGAGCATAGAAAACCACTTTGTGAGCTCTTTACACCATTCAAATTTAATTATGTGTGTTCATAAAAATCATTAGAATAACTTTTTCAACTACAAAAACCTGTTCTTTTTGATGGTGGATTTTCGAGAGGTTCTTATTATACCTTTCATTACACATAGACTAAGATAATGCATTTGTGTATTTCTATTTTTTCCATAAATTTCTTTGAACTTTTTCCAATATTATTATTACATTTTCTACCTTCAAGAATAACATTTTCCAAAAACACTTTCTTTCCTACCACATAAAATCCAGCTAATAATTTCAGTTCCATATAACCTAACTACCTATGGCTACGCTATTTCTTCTAACTTTACTGATAGTTTTCCTAGTTTACTAAATCATCCCAATTTTTGGCACGAATAGAAGCAGACTTTTATATTTTCACATACTGATTTTCATATTCAGAAGAAAAACATTTGAACATGAAAGGCCTTGATGTATATATACAGCCAACTCATTTTTTTCTGAGAGGACTGAGATAACTAACGTCTACTTTGGAAATATTAGATCTGCATACAAAAGAGTGTTGGAGAACTTGACAGATGTCTGTTCCTTGGCCAAAACTCCAGTTCTATTCCCCCTCACAGGAAGGCTTTCTCTGCAACTGAACCAACTGGCAACTGTTGGGGTTGTGGTTCTTTGAAGGGCCATATGTGGTTGGATATGGTTTGCTGCCTTTGTGTTTAATGAATTGCAATCCTGAGATACTTTCAAAGTCATTTTCTCTGAATATCTACCTTCTCATTACATTTGCTCAGAAAGGTGTTAAGGTGAATATGTTACTTCTTCCAGAACAGCATTGCTATTATGTGGCTTGTTGTTTCTTTACCCACAGTCAGGCTGTAGTTTCCATCATGTGATGGTCATTTAATCTACTCTTTTTTTCTGTTCTCCTTCCTTAAAACGCATTTTCCAAGCGTAGTGCAGCAGAGCACTTTTAGAACAAATTTAATCTTCCTTGCTTTTCTTTGGTAGTGATTTTATTACTGCTTCTTAATGCATTAACTACTTTTTGAAAAAGAAAATTTAAATATCTCTATCTGGTTTTCTCCTGAATTTCAAATCTCCTTTTAACGAATTGTAGTCACTGGTGGTTAAAGCATTATTACCTTCTTGTTCAAAAGTTCCACCCTAATAGTAACTACTGAATTCATATATTGCAAAGCAGCATCTCCCAGACAATGTCTCACTTCCACCTCCTGAGAAGTGCTCTTTATGGCGAGGAGATGACAAGGAGTTAGCCAGCTGTTACAGACACAAAAACTTCTATACTAAGCACTAACTGAGTCTCTATGCTGTAGAGACTCTTAATTATTGATGCTGTGGTTTTCAGATGCATAATTTTTATCTTGGCATATGTGGAAAAGCCTGATAAAATTGTGCCAATTAATAGTTAGTTCACCTAATTATTCTTTATAGAACCTTAAGCTTAGGATTCCTTTGTTAAGCAACTTTTTGGGCCTGAAAATTCTGAATTGGAATGCCAACTCCATTATGTTTTTGATATTGAGTAAATTATGTAAATTCTCTATGTTCCTTAATTTAGAAAATAAGGATTACAATGATAGCTGCATTGTGGAGTTGTTGAGAAGAGTCAATGAGATGATTCTGTAAGAGCTTTATAGCCATCTAGTACTGCATGGAAATGTACTCATTCCTGCACGTCATTTTCAGTCATGACACCCTCACAGTCAGGTTTGGGTAGCATGACATCAAATAAAGCGATAGAGATTGAAAAAGGTAATTATCCTTATATTTCCTAATGAAGAAGGTAATTATTCCTATACTTCCTAAAATATGGTCAACAGATTAATAAAATGAAATACGAGAAAAAATATTTTACAAGTAATATACTAGGCAAATATATTTTTTATTTGATGTCGTGAATTAATATTTTTGTCATTTTCAGTTCACAAACATCTAAATGTTTAATTTTATATGAGTATTGTTTTCAGTACTATATCAATCTTTTAGAAGTTAAAAAAACATTAAATGCAACATATGACATTTTCATCAAATAAGTCTTTGGTTTATTTTTATTGGCATTGGCTATCCTATTCCATTCACCCCACTCTTCCTGCTTGCAAAGATTCTGATGAAAGTCAGAATTCTTAACCTTGTTCCTCTGTAGGTAAGGTGTTTTGTTCCTCTGGTTTTCTTCCAAATTTTCTCTTTGTCTTTGGTTTTATGTGGCTGGAATATGATATGCCTAGGTGTTTTGTTTTGTTTTGTTGATATTTTATCTTTTTTGATATTCTCTGAGCATCCTGAATCTGTGGTTTGGTGTCTGTCATTACTCTTGGAAAGTTCTCAGACAGTATTTCTTCAAATATTTCTTCTCTTTCTTTCTTCTCTCTTCTCCTTCCAGTATTCCAATTATTAATACACTAAACATTTTGACATTTCTCCACAGTTTTTGGCTGTCCTTTTATTAAATTCCATTTATTTCTTTTTTCTCTTACATTCCACTTTGGGAAGTTCCCACTGACCTGTCTTTAAGTTCACTGATTCTGTCCTTGGCTGTGTTGAGACTACAGATGAGCCCATTGAAGGCATTCTTTATTTTTGTTTCTTTGGTTTTCATTTCTAGCATTTTCTTTTGTTGTTGTTTTTTTTTTTTTTTTTTACATTTTCCATCTATCTGGTGACCTTGTCTTTTGGTCTTGCACATTCTCTATATTTTTGCACTGGAAAGCTTAACATGTTAATCATAGTTATTTTTTATATTCTTTATCTGATAATTCCAACATCTGTGTCATATTTGAGTTTGGTTCTGATGCTTACTTTTTCTCTTCAGACTTTTTTCTTGCTTTTTGCATTTGTTCTATCTTTTTTGTTGAAAGTAGAACATGCAATGTAGGGTAAACATACAGAGGTGAATAGGCCTGTCGTGGGAGAATCTGTGTTAACGTGGCTGGGAGTTGACCTATGTTTAACATTTGTTGTAGTTGCAGGTGCCAGAGGCTCAAATTCCTCAATGTCCCTGTTTTTGTCTCCCTTCTTGGCTTTAGGACTACCCTTCATACTGTTCCTCAGAGTCCATGTCTTGCAACTCTTTTAGTTGTAATCTACTTCTATAATAGTGAAGGCTTACTGGGGTGGTGGTAGGTTGTGGAGGAGAAAGAGCATTGCATAATCTTATGATTATTCTCAGTCTTTTAGTAGGCAAATATCTTGGGTGTGTTTCACACTTCCCTTTCCGTCCTTCCTTTCCCTCCTCCAGGAGCATAGATTTTTCTTTTCTTACCATTTACTCCCTTCCCAGGATAGTTCTCAATCTATTTCACTGAAGCCCTGTCTCCTGATGACTATGTTTCTATGTTTGCCCCCTATCCTCCAACCCCCAGGTGTGAAAGGAAGGCTGGAGGAACACAAGTAGGAAAATGTTCCAGCACCGCCCTGTGGGAAGACTTTCTCTCTGGAGAATAGGCCTTTGTTATGGAGTAGAATCTGGGAGAGTTATACTTTTGCTACTCTTCCTTTCCCCTGCCATGACCCAGAGGGCATTTTTTGGATCCCCCTGTGACAATCTGGTGGGGTTCTTGAAGAGAAAGCCCATGAAAACTTGGGGCTGTGATTTCAGCCCCTGGGAGTTTCTCACTCTCACTGTTGTTCATGTTCAGTTTCCAGTAGAAATTCACTCAAATTACTACTGAAGTTGTTCTACCACTAAGGCTTCCAGTGGCTTCTCCTCCATCTAAGCAGGTCTCAGGTACTGTATCTCTCTGGACATGCCTGTCTCTTTAGATTTTTGTCATGGCAGTTTTCTTTGTGACCCAAGTCCATTAGGAGTCCAAGAAAAATCATGGGTTTTCAGTTTGTCTAGTTTTTATTTGTTGTGATTCTATTCTATTCACACCACCTGATTCCCCAGGTTATACGATTTTACTTGTAAAGCTATTATGAACTAAATTGTCTTTCATTGACAGAATTATCAATTGCAATTCAATTCTTTGAATAAGCATAAAGTTTTACTTTTGCAGCATATAAATGACTGACAGGTCACTGAATAGAGAGCAATTCTTGATTTATTTTCTTTTCCTATCCCAACTTTCTTTCCTCACATCATTCAATATTAAGGAAAAAAAAAGACATGCCAGTCAATTCCTGTTACTCTTGAATCTTTCAGTTACTAAAATTGAAGTGATGTATTCTATTATTTCCATTGAGATGAGTGATGAATACAAAATTGGTTTTGAAACTGATGTCTGGCCAAGACAATCATTGGAAATGCAAAAGCATTAATATGATACATGGCTGGTGCTGCGAGCTCATCTAAAATAGCATATTCTAGAAGATGGGTTAGAGAAGAAGAACCATTCTAGTGGACTCTGTCATCATCATTCATCATGTTGTCCTGGACAATTAGAGGACACTTCTGTTATTCTTTGCTTCTTGCATTAAGATCCAAGTCAACTAGTCTATTTCCCTGGAGTGCTTTCTGATAAATCTTCCCCAATTTCTTCAATTCTTCAATAAATTCTTCAATTTACTTCTCTTGACTAAGCCAGGCAAATATATATAATCCAGAAAACTTGAGAGGTTGAAAAGATGGCAGGTGAAATGGTTCATGGGTGATACTTCCAAGTGTGGGACTAACAGGAATTAATTCTCCTCTCTGTGGTTTAGTAATAACTGGAGTTGAAGGATGTGGTGAATTGGGAATAATTAGTAGAGAAGCAAACTGGGAAAGGATTCACATCACCCCGACCTCAGCAAGACATTTAATTTGAGTGGAACTCACTCAGTGATTCTTCTTCTAGAAACAGTCCCACAACAGCTCTAAACAGCTTTCAGAAGGTCTCCAGCTTTCCAGTTTAGTAGCTGACAATCATATCTTCTTTTTAGTCTTTGTTGGGTAGGTGGAGCATATTCATTATAAGGAAACACATAGAGTTTTTAACATACAGTAACTAAGCTTCTATGCAATTTCTCACTCCATATAGAGAGTTAGAAGAAATTCAGCTCAGAAGAAGTGTACCACTGGATTTCTTTGTATGGTGAAAGTAGGAATTTTTGTTTTGTGTTGGTAGGAAATTGCATGTTTGTTTAAAACTATACAAACAAACCAAAAATGTGTAAAGTCTTAATTGAGCAGTGCTGCCTTGACAACACCATAATCCTTGCAAAGCTTTTCTAGAAGCCTCTCTAAATTGCATGTCACAGTAGAAATGACCTAGGCAAATAAATTATTTCTCTTATTACAGAAATGTATGATATCAAGGACCCATTTTCACTTTGAGATTTTAAAATAAGCGTATAGATAGCATTAAGATATGAATAAACATGAGTGATAGATTGAGTTGTCTAACAGCCAGCCTCAAGCAGAAAAACCAACTGACTTGAACAAAGGATCTCAGCAGAGGGAGATTTATGTATTCAGCTGAATTACATTCCTTTATAGACTGCTGCGGATGGGTTGCAGGAAAGCAGCCATCTATCCGATTTAAATAGACTGCGTGCTAGTACTATAGATATACCATTAATTCATTGTCAGGAGTTGCTGTAGGCATAGAACAGGCTTTGTTCTCCGACAGTCTCCTCCAGTTTAAATAGAAATGCCATTTACCAGAGTGTCAAATAAGTAGGGCCCATATAACACTATAATCAAGTTGCAGTGACATTACGTATTTTAGCTTCAATATGGAAAATGGTTAAGTCAGCAGAGACTTACAATCTGCAGAGCTCTGCTGACCCCTGAGAGCCATTTGTAATTTATCAGGTAGTTATTGTCTTCTATGTTTCAATAATAACATTGGTGTCTTTAATTTGTGCTGCATATTGCAGTTACGACGCTGATACTCTTTCTATAGACTCTCTTCTTTAATTTTTTACAAGTTTGTGAGATATTATTATCTTAGATTTAGGGATAATAAAATTTCACAGGAGAGGTTAAATGTGTCTCTCAAGTTTATACAACTAGAAAGTGATAAGCCTAGAATTCACATACAGATACCCTGACTCTAACACCAATATTTTTTTCCAAGGCACTGTGTTAGGCATTCTGGAATGGAGTTGGGATAAATGAAACACATTCTGGAGTATATTATGTTCTAAGTTGTGAGTAAAGTATGCATACAACTATAATGGGGGAAATGACTGCAGGCATTAAGTATCTCTACTTTCTTGAAACATATCTAGCGTCTCGGTCATTCATCAAGTCATAGCAGGAAGGGATAGTGCTGTCTTAAAATAACTCCAGAGCAAATTCCCTCAATAGCTTGGAGGAATTAGAAACCAGGCCTTAATTTTTAGTATTAATAGAGATTATTGTGTTCAATCACATGTTACTAAATATACACTAAGTTACAGGTAGGCCACACGGTGTACGTGAACGCATTTTAGATCTCCTTACATATACAGGATCTGAGAGGAGCGGGAATATATTTAGCTAACGTGTTCAGGCATTTGAGTGACTAATTTGGAATGCTTCTGATTTTAAGATCAAAAAAAAACTTAAATAGTTTTTATGTTAGATGAGATACAGAGTTTACTAAAATGTTTTCAAAGAGTGAGTATGAGAATGTGATATCCATAAAAGTGTGCATTTCCTAAAATTAAACAGATAAGATACTTTACATTTTAAGCCATTAATGATTCAGTATCTGCATTTCCAATTCACTTGGCAGTACACTGTCTTCACTCCACTCTCCCATTACAGGGAGACTATCTGTCAACATTTAATGCCACATACAGACACCACTCCACCTGCAATTTCAGCCTCAAATGACTCCATATTAATGAGGAAGTATCAACACCGGAAGGCAAAACCTTGTTTAGGATGTACGGGGACCAGAATGATGAAATAATTCTTTTGTAGACAATCAGTGGATTGGATAGAAAAAAATACTTGTTCTGCCCAGTTAAGCCAAAATCTCAAGGTAACCAGATGCTCAGTGCATCAATAGACATTCTAGTGCCTAATAGAAACATATAGCCTGGTTAGAATTTCATGGGAATGACTTCATTTTAAAAAGAGACAACTGGAACAAGTTTTAAAACAGGTTCATCAGAGAGAAGAAACAGTTCAGTTTTCCTTTTTTTCTCCCCAGTGTTCTTACACATAGCTCATTGATTAACACAATACACAACTTTGATATTATTTTTATCAACAAAACATAATTAAGTGAAATATATTAAATTAAACATTACATATTATCTAAAATAAATATATCTCTCAAAAATTTGAAAGGAAATTGAAGAATTTTGGTTATTAGGAATAAGCCAAACATGCATATCTCTTTCATTTTCACTGACCTCTGTAAACTCTTTAACTCTTCTATCTGTGCCTAAGAGTAGACCCAAACAATTTGTCTATGTGCTCTATAATCTTCAATTCAACAAGTATTTATCAAACATTTTTATATGCCTAGCACTGTGTCAGGTATTTGAGAAATTTTTTAAAAATAGAACTTTTTCAAAGCCCTCAAGAAGCTCACAATATTGTTACAAAAAGACATATGCCCATCATACAATATGAGGAAAAAATGTGGTCACATTTCAAATTTGTGAAAGAGTAGGTAGAATGACGATTACTCAGGAGAAAGATGAGATGGAGAACACTGAAATCCAATTTTATTCCTAAATCGACTTCTCTTTACTATTTCCTATTTCCCACACAAATTTGCTTTGCTTTGCTACCCATATATGCATGCATTTGAGGAAAGGAAAGGTTTTAAAGTCTTTCTCTAAGCTATAAAAAGGTAACAGATTGGTTTTTGTGCACACACACACACACACACACACATGATTCTACAATCGCATATGCATGACTGGATGATCATTTCTGTAGCATATTAAATCAATATAAATCAATGCCTCTATTTTCCAAAGACCACCACAAGTGTCCTGAAAATAGTGTGTGTGTGAGAGAGATACAATTTTTAATTATAATGAAATATAGGCTGAAAATTAATTTATTTCATAGCATCTCTGAATACCCACACAAAAATGTAATATACCATTTTGTGTATACATATATGTATACATCTAATTGTACATGCACATCATATGTATAGATATATGTATATGTGTGGGTATGTTACTTTATTCTGGGAGACTAAATCTTCACTTAATCTTAGAGACCAAAACGTTATCTAGAAGTCTTGAAACTTAAACCAAAAAGCATAACAAAGTAGTAGTAAATTAATGATGGGCAAAAGTTATGGGTAATCTTTTATAACAGTTAGTTTTTCAATTACAAGCACAATTGCAACGATCAGTACCATCTTCCATATAATCTTCCCTGAAATGAACTTCAGAAAAAAGAGAAACCTCTCTTTTTGTTCTCTGGTGTAAGCAACTCTTTGGAAGCAAATTAAGTAAACATGAGTTCTGTGCATTTGATAAATATGTATGTCTTATTCTCCTTTCCCACTGCTTTTCATCTAGCTGCAGCTGGGAACCAAGCAATAAATACTATTTATTTATTTTAATAGTATGCTTAGTGGAAGTATTACCAATATTTCCTAAGCTTAAAAACATCCCAAATGCATTTTACTGTTAGGCTCAGCATTTTCATAGTAATTTACAACTTAAAAAGGGTAAGCTCTATTTCTCTATGTCAAACCCACAACTGGGTAAGTGCAGAATGTTACCCTATGAAGTATGACCAAATTTATTGCTGCAGTCATTAGTACATATTGATTCTGTTTATAACAACCCAAAGGGAATAGTAAACCTCTTATGCTGGTGCTTGGTCTCTCTCTCTGAGAGGAGCCAGACTTGGCACTGCCAAGTTTCAAGCAATGTCCAATTAGTGCAGAGATCAATGCTGCTCTTTCTCTTTTGGTTATTATTAAGAAGACTAGTCAGTGACATGAACTTCAAGATCTTGTTCTTACAATCAAATCTGAGCAACATTACTGCTCGTCTGCAAAGGCAACTTCACTCAATCATCTTTTGAACTCAGACTTTTTCCATGTGGAACCATCTGTTTACTCCCGTTTGTCTTCTTAAGAAATGGCATTCAAATTTACAATACTGCATGCACTAGGTAGTTTCTTGTAGGCTGTTTTATTTCTCTACCCAGGGCTTCAACATTTTACATTCATGTTAACTTTAATAGGCTCCTGCTAAATTCTGGTAAACCTGGTAAACATATTGGGAAGTCAAGTTTCAGAATCTAGGTTTTCTCTTTATAATAGAAAATCAGTGTACATCTTAAACATATACAGTTTTACTTAATTATTCTTCAATATAACGTCAAAAAAACTAAAACAAACAAACAAAAAGAGAACATACAGCTAGGACTTCAGATCTCTGCCATCAGAGGGCAGTTTATCTTAATTCAAGGTGTACTGGGCTGAATTGTGTCCCCTCAAAATTCATTATGTTGAAGTACCAACTCCTAATACTTCAGAACATAGCTGCATTTGGCCATATAGTCTTTAAAGAAGTGATTAGGCTAAAATGAGACATTAAGGGTAGGGCCCTATTCCCATATATCTCATATGACAACAGGGGCACCTGTGTGTGCACAGAGGGATGACCATGTGAAGAGACCATGTGAAGAGGGCAGCCACCCACAAGCTAAGAAAGGAGGCTTAAGAAGAAACCAACCCTGCTGGCACCTTGATCTTGAACTTCCACCTCCAGAATCGTGAGAAAATAAATTTCTGTTGCTTAAGCCAGAAAAAAAGAAAAGAAAATTGATGAGAGGAGAGCTCCTACTACCACTTCCGCACCAAGAAAATCTTTCTTCTACGATTCTTGTTTGTCTTCCTGAGAGGGAGAATACTTTTCTGATTCGTAAGTTTAAAGAACACTGGTCCACCTCTACTAGCAGGCAAGTTCACAGAGCTGGGTTTTGCTTAGTTATGCCTAAACGTGAGCTTTACTCTTTCACTTTCATATATCATATGCCAGTGGGAAGTTAGAAGATGTCAACATTTGGAATTGGACTTAAGGGGATGCAGAGTCACTCCTCTCCCTTTGAGCTATGACACGTGCATCACCTCCAATTTCACAGAGCTCTGCACTGGAGTAAAGTACTCTCCTGCCTCCTAGCTGGTATTCTTCCTTGTATGTAATGAACCCACAGATTCACATGACAAATGAGTGACTAGACCAAGGCAGAATTTAGTCATTTTGGAGTCCCTGATCATGAAATTCATTATCCATCATACAATTAAAATCTAATTTATACCCCCCAAACAAAACAAAGCCCAAAACCCATAATTGAGATAAGATTTGAATGTAAGTAATGTAATATCTTTTATCCAGGGACATTACAACATTTCAAACTACTATCAGCTAGAATAATCAAAAGTTGGCAAACTATCTTGTCCTGCAGGACAAATCCTGCCCACACCTGTTTTTGTAAAGAAAGTTTTAATTGAACACAGCCATGCCCCTTAGTTTCTACATTTTACGGCTGCTTTTGCATTACAAGCACAGTTGAGTAGTTGATAGAGAAAATAAATCCTACAAAGCCAAAAAAATTTACTATCTAGTCCTTAACAATAAGTTTGCTGACCCCTGCAATATTTCAGACTTTATGTAACGGTACATATTAAAGTTCCTAGGATAGCCCCTAACATACAGTAGGTACTCACTAAAATTTAGTAGACTGAATTAAGAACCTAACATAAATCTTTTACGTGAATTTTAGAGATGGGGAAAAATCTCTGCCTTAGAGATGGATCTAGATCTATCTTTCTTTTCTCTCTCCTCCTTCTCTCCTTTCTTTCCTTCCTTCCTTCCTTCCTTTCTTCTTCCTTCTTTCCTTTTTTCTCTTCTCCCAGGTATAAAGGACAAGAGATAAGGATAGCAGCAAGGCTATCCTCCTTAAAACTTGAAGAAACAGCCGCCACCACAAGTGGAGACTACCTTTCTCAACCGTGTCAGCAAACTAATCTCACTAGGAATATATCAGGGAGCTCGTCTTGGATGGATCACCCACATACTTTTATATACTACCCAGTCCATGCTCTTACATACCCTCCTCTTATCACTCTAGTCATTCTACCATTTGTGCATTAAAATGCCTAAACAAAAGCTTGTTTAAGTAGGAGTGAAACCAGCTCAACACAAGGTTGACATAAGGAAAGCCACATTGTAGAAATGAGACCATGTTGTAACTTTGAATGACCTCTGATTAACTATTCCAGCTGGATTTGCACCCTTCAGGAGATACACCTGTTCTGTGCCTTTTATGACCCCTGCTAGTGCATATACCTCCCAGCTGTGATAAGGCAATGACTTTGTTCTTTTGAGTTCCTTAAGAATGTGATGACCCCCCCGAACAGAGAGTCTATGCTGACAGCCATCCTCAATGAAAACTGAAAGATCTGGTGTGGCAACTCCCAGTCTGTAACACCAGAGGGTCCACATTCCTAACCCCTTCCCTATAACTCCCTGGACTATATAACTGCTTCAAGATTCTTTGCCCCTCTTAAGATGGTTCTTTTGGACATTAGTTGGCCATCTTCCCTCTTGCTAGCAACCTGTGACAAAATGCCCTTTCTCTGCCACCATCTTGCCTCTTGACGATTGGCTTTTGTCTTGCTGCCAGCAGATCGTGCCCTTTGTGTGGTAAAAGGAGTCACTGCCATTGTCATTTTCATAGACTCATGAGACAGCTAATTTGCAAACTTAAATGTTGCATAGGTGATCACACTGAGTCGCAAATTTGGTTCATGTTTGATTTATCATTTCACGTTACACAGCCTTAATATTTTTCACAGGAGAAGCAATAAAAGATAAAGAGAGCTAGGGGAAATGAGGAGGATGAAGAGTGGGAAGAATAAAACTAATAATAATACTATAGCTACAGTTTTTTAAATCTGTCTGCAAATATAGAAGAAATAATTACTGCTTCCCAAGAAGCTGAATCAATTTTTTATTTTTCAAAATAAATTAAGTTGTAAACAATTTATCTTTGCTGCATCATTTGGATGTTTATCTTCCTATATGGTTATATTAAGTTCTTGAATCATTTAATTTTGAATAAACTCATTGTGTCAGTTTTCATTACAGTGGTATATGTGCATAAAAAATGAAACTAAAAATTAAATTAAACAAGCAAAAGAGACAAACAGACATGATGCCAAGTAATACGCCCAACGGAACTGATTGGAAGTTCACATTTCCAAAGTGAAAGAGCAGGAAAGTTGTTAATAACAAACTCCATAAATTCACAGTCAAATCTTACATATTTAACCAGACTCTCTCTCTTACTTACTTTGTCTTTGATTTTTACAACATTGAATGAAAAATTTTCAATGTGTAAAAATTGTCTCTAGAGTACCCTTATCTGTTATAAGCTGTTATAAGTGGTAGTAATTGGTTCAATAACTTCTAAACAACAGAAAAACATTCAAGTCTTAAGTCTGTAAAGTTCTATGAGAAGTATTTAAATGCTACATTTAACAGCTCTTTGAAAATTGATGCATGAATGTAATTTAAAGAATTCTCTACCACATAATCCAAACATGTCTCTGTGACATGTGTATCATTTAAATCACAAATGGCGTGTACCATTTACATCACTTTGAATTTCCTTATGGGCTTCCAAAGGGACTGAGGAGCAGGAAGGAAAGGAATTATTTAATTGACTATGAATAGCTTTCATTAATATGGGAAATGTTGGAATTCAGAGTCAATTTATTCCCACTGTGTATCTGGACATCACACTGCTTTTGGTAACTATATTTTCAATGCAAAAAAAAAAAAAAAAAATTGGTAGGTATTTAAAAAAATAAAAATACATATTCCACTTGAATTTCTTTTCCCAGTTTTTTCTTTGTTACTACTTCTACTATATACTACGTGTGGGAAAAAATAAATATTTATTAAGATCATATTGCTCATGACACTTGTTTTCAAGTGAAATATGAATTTACATATAAAATGTTCGTGTGAAAAATGTCTCCAATATAATTTTTTAGATGTCACTTCTTTGGGCCTCCTCAATATATTTTATTTGTAGGTTGTTCAATAGAGAAACCTCTAGTACTCTTGCATAATGTTTATACCATTTCAATTTTATGTTTAAATATGTTGATGGTGCCCCATAGAAGGGCACCAGTCTACAGTGTAACTGGTACCACATGTGAGGAATTCAGACAGCTTTCCTCTCATCCCATTTCCAGATGCTCCAAATCTCTTTCAGCTCTTAGAGCACTCTTAAAGTTGACATGCGACACTGAGCCAGAAGAAACCCCAACCAGGATAGCCCATTTATGTTGTCTTCTTTTTTGAAACAAACATATTTCTGCGGACTCTACATAAATAAACATATGTATGTTCCTCTATTAGGGCATACATAAGATCTGTACTGTAAGTGAGCAAAGTCATCACAGTTTCTTCTCAGTTGTCCAATGCTGAAACAGACAGCTTTCTTCTAAATCCTTGAATCTGTTCCAGATCGATTCTACAAGTAATTTTAATAGCTACCTCTAAAAATATAGAAAATTTTCCTTTTCACTTTCTTTTCTCAGGAGTAATTGAGATGTAGCAAGTACGATGTAAATGGCCACCAGATGTAAATCTTCAGATATTATCTGATTGCAAGACCACCATAATTAATTGAACATATACTAAGGTCAGAAAGGAACAGAAAGAGATGAGGTGTTTATTGGTTGACAAACAGACTGTAAACTACCTCAGGTAGTCCAAGTTGATTGAGGAAAACCAGCAAATGAACAAAGAAAATCAAATACTGAATTAAGCCCCTAAACTTCCTGAAATGCATGAGAGAAATCACAGGAGTTTGTCAGACTCTGCCTTCAACTTCCAAACCCGCTCATCATGGCCACCAAATCTGTCACTTGGCAGCTTTACCAGACCCCACACCCTAACCTACAGAGAATACAGAAGGCCTCCAAGACCTTGAGTCTACCTCAGAATCATAGTACAGTAGTCCTTGCCAACATTTTAATGTAGTTTCCACATAAATATTGGATGGATGAAATATACCTAATGCTGGAGAACAGTGAGCTTATACCCACAAGAGATGTAGCAGTATGGCCCAAGGAGGCAATTGCAAGTGAGAAATTTGTTTAAATTCTCATTTTATCTCAAAAGTTCATAAACCTGTTTTTTTCATTTTGTTACATTTAACAGTTGTGCCCAAATTTGAGTATATTTTAATCACGGGCTACTGAATAAAATTATTCATTTGGGAAGTGTTACCAAATACTCCTCACACTTCAAATAAACCTGTCTGCATTGCTATACATCCTTAAGAGCTCAAATACACCAATTGGAAAAGTAGAACTGAATGGTACCTTGGTAGGTGGTTTATACTGTGGGGTCTTTCACCAGCTGCTAGAGACTGAATGTTTGTGTCCTTTAAAATTCATATGCTGGAACCAATCCTTAAAGTGAAGGTGTTTGGAGGTAGGGTTTTTGGAAAGTGATTAGATCATGAAGGTGACAGCCTTAGAATGGGATTAATGCTCTTACAAGAGACCCCAGAGAGCTCCATTGCCCTTTCTGTCATGGGAGGTTACAGTGAGAAGACAGCTGTCTGAGAAGAAGGAAGCAGGCTCTCACCAGACACAGAATCTGCCGGCACCTTGATCTTGGACTTCCCAGCTTCCAAAACTGTGAGAAATACATTTCTGTTATTTATATGCCACCCAGTCTATGGTATTCTGTTATAGTAGCCAAGACAACTAAGACGCCTGCTTTGATGGATTCCTACCTTGCTTCATTCAAAATACCTATTTTTTCTGCTTGGATTCCTATCTCCCAGAGAAATCTCTGATTAGCAGGACTTTGTTAACTTACTTGTTTTATTTGTTCTTCCAGTCACACAGCAAATGTTTACGGAGGATCTACTTCATTCCAGGCAGTGTTGTAGGCACTGGGAATAAAATAAATAAAACCAGTCAGTCTAGTGAAGCAAAGATATGTACATCATCATCATCATCATCATTATCATGCAGAGAGTAAGGGTAAAATTAGAAATATATGCAAATGAAATATGTGCGAACTACTTTTTTGTTCTGTTTTTTTTTTTTTAATTCCCAAATTTGTCTCTAGTAAAAGAACCCTTCTGACACTGCTAAGTAGCAAATCTCAGGACTCTTATAACTTATTTCCTTAAATCTCCAAACCTACTGTATTTTATATAAGGTATATGCCCAATAAATATTCATTTTTATTGATATTCATTTAAATGACTTTAAACACTGTTCATAAATAAAGAAATGTATTAGAATAGGAAATTGGCAACACGTGAAAGAATTGTTCAGGCCTATCTGCCTTTCTGGACTCAGTCGTCGCCTTCCTGGCTCATAATGTGTAAAAGATTTTTCTTGCCTAACTAGACTTTCCCAGTCCTGCCTTCATTTGGCCAGTTTTGCACTGCTGGTGTGTTTCAGTAACTCTATGCAAGTTACTGGCATCCTTAAAACCCTAACTTGAAGTTATGTGTGTCTTGAAATTGAAAGATAAGACTTCTGGAGGATATTTAAGTAAATTCAATTTATGCCCTGTCTCTTAAAACTCCAAACAACTCTAAATTAACACCTTATTTGGCAGGGCTGTAATTACAGAGGAAAGTCAGCGTTCAAAGGCATTGCTCTCAGAAATATACATCCAGCCACTTAAGTAATGACTTGCCTTGAGAAAGTAGGAAGTGCTGAGCTGTCCTTGAACCACATTGACAATTTCTCTCAGCAATGACCTGAAGACAAGGATGTGCGCTCTGAAAGGGGATTGCCACAATTTTTAATCTGCCTGGCTTTCTGATCAGGCAAAATATAAATCATTTAATCAGCTCCCAACTGAGCATCAGGTACAACTAGTATAAATTTTCCTTCATAAAAGTTTCATCAAAGCTGGGGATGGCTGCACTGCCTTATCTGTTGCTAGAGAAATTACAGCCTGCGAAGATTGGCTAGTAGTCATATGTGATTGATAGGCTTGGGGTGGATGGCCTTCATGCAGAGGAGTTCAAGTCTAAACAGGCTTTGCAGTTACTTCCATCTTCCCCTTAAAATAATGCTTTGCTTCATTTACTGCAAAGGAAAAGCCAACTAACAATTGTTTTGTTTTATTCCTGAAAACACTATCACTTCCATCAATTTACAGCTAGAAAAAGAATTGGCAGACACAATCTACCATATGGTAATTGTTTCCTATAAGCCAACACATCTGTATGAATAGCTAGAAGACTGAAGGGAATCATAAAGCTCTACATAGCTTCATAACTGATATTTATAAAAAAGAATATTATTAAATTATGTGTGCTGTTATTGGCTATTTTATGTTTCTGTTATAACATCTGTGGAACCGTAAGGTGGAAAATTACCTCCATCTAAATGAAGAAAATGTGGATTCAAAAATTACCTTAATAAGATCACTAAGTTGTTCGCCTCTTTTGTTTTGTGATATTAAAACCGATACTATTCAGGTAGAAAAAAACCATCTTAAGTATCATAAGCATCACTCAGAATGAGAGAGGATACTGAGAAACTCCTGATGGAATGAATGACTAAAGAGTCCTAATGATGAAATATTTATAAGACAAGTGATATTATATCTCCTGAGTACTGCCCACATCAAGAACTAAGACATAAGTCAGTGCTAACAAGTAAACAGGTAAGTTAATTTTAAGGAATCTAATTTGTAGCAGGCTTACATCACTTGTAATGTATTTCAACTTAAAAGCCCCATCATTCCATACTTCCAAATCAATAAGGATATAAATCGCTGTACATTCCAGTTTCACATAGTTAATTTAATGTGTTTTTGCTGAATTATAGTAAAAACCAAAGTAGGGCAAATAGGTACAGAAATTTGATTTCTCAAACATTAAGAATTCAGTCGAAAAGACTGGGCATAGGATAAATTTTAAGTAGTATATGTCCCTAGAAGCAAGATTTATATGTTTCTGAAAACTATCAACATGTGATCAATTAAACTTTCTTAACACAAATGAATAAATTGTCTCAATTACCTCTGGCCACAGATGAGCTGTCTCACCAGAGCAATCATTCTAGCTGATAACAGGGGGAGCTTTCTCCTCAGAGAGAAAAGCAGAACACCAGGGCAGCAGCTGCTGCTCTCACATCCTGTGCACCACAACTCGACTCATGAAATGTCATTAAGTCATAAAGAAAGTCAAATTCTGGAAGCATTCAAAGGCAACTTCATCTCCAGTTCTCAAGCGTGAGTAGTCACCTCACCGAGGACTCCATAACCCACAAAACCTAGATTCTAACATTTCTCCACAGCTTCTTTCACAATTTTCTCCAGCTTTCGTGTACAGAGGAGTTGCCTGGGGGTTGATTCAAACATATTCCTGGATTTAAGTTGTTCCCCAGAGATTGGAATCAGTTGGCCTGGCCCGGGCCGTGGCGTTCTCCACTGTCACACAACTCTTCAAGGAAACCTGATAGACATTTATTGATGCTATTGTAAGTCTATATAACACTATACTTAAAGAATAAAAATAAAGGATCTTCAAGTAACATAATACATTCTGGATGCTCATTCTTGTTGACTAGGTGAATGAGGCGGTAAAAACTGATTTGAAGGAGAAAGTTTCAACTTCTGATCCCTGATCCTGGGCTTGGCCACAGTGAATGGGAAAAAAAAAAGTGGATCCAGGACTAGAAAAACAAGTGATGTCAAAATCAGTTTGAGTTTGATTTATGTTTCTATTTGAGGAGGATACAGCAACACTTCTCTTTCAGAGTGATGCTATTGGTTGTTGGTCTCATTTAGCCTGAAGTTTACTGTCCATCATCTTCATTCTTCACTGTAGGGTTGTAGGCCCATATGTGACAGCTTCAAGGAAGTGTCATTCTCTTGGAAGTTCTGGGCCTTTACTGGTCAGTGTTTCCCCCTTCCCCTCAAGAGAAATGTTTCACCATCCAGCCAGTTGCATAGTCCAGAAATCTCTAAGTGCAATCAACTTCTTAACTTATTAAATGTTTCTTAAATGCATGAATAAATGAAAGGAAGACTGTTCGTAGTCCTATCATCTTTCCATATCTTATCTTTTCCATTTATACATCTTATCCATTGACAAGCTACATTGATTTTGCCCCTAAATATTTCTCCATTTCTTAAAAACCATCAGCCTGGTTCAAACTCCACCATCTCACCAGTTGAGCTTACTTCATACCCACAAATCAAATCATAGAACCAAAAAAAGCCCCCTTAGTGATCCCTTCCCCCATTTAAACTTTTTGGTGGCTTCATATTGCTCTCAAGATTAAAATGAAACTCCTTAACTTGCATATGTATATAGCCTCTTATGGTTTGGTCTCTACTTTCCTCTTTACCTGAATCTCTTGTCCTGTTTACATCCACCCTACTGTCACTGTGTTCATCCCAGATTGATCTTCTGAGTCTTCCCCGCTGTGCTTCTTCATGCTTCCTCCTTCCACAGGGTCTTTGCATATTCTATTGCCTCTCTCTTGATGCCCTTTCCACTCAGCATCATATGAATGCTGACGCCTCCTTCATGCTCAGCTCAAATGTAACTTCCCAGGGGATGGTTTCCCGTCCTTCTCCCTCAGGTCAAATCAAAATATCTCAAGAAGACATAAACCACATAGCTTTCCTTTGGAGCTTGCTACAGGCAAATTTTCCATTTTTTAATGCTTATTTTATTAAAAATTATTTCCTATATAGATAAATTCATTTAATTTACTTTAGTATTCCTAGCTTTCTGCACAATAACAGGCACATAGTATTTTTTACTTTTTTGAGGAAGATTAGCCCTGACCTAACTGCTGCCAGTCCTCCTCTTTTCGCTGAGGAAGACTGGCCCGAGCTAACATCTGTGCCCATCTCCCTCAACTTTATATGTGGGACGCCTACAGCAGCATGGCTTTTGCCAAGCAGTACCATGTCCGCACCCGGGATCCGAACCGGGGAACCCCGGGCCTCTAAGAAGCGAGCACGCGCACTTAACTGCTGCACCACCAGGCCGGCGCTTAGTATTTCTTGAATGCATGAATTAATGAGAGGAAGTCTGTTTATATCTGGAAAAGTAAAATTATACGACTCCAAAGACAGAAACTTAAGTACATGCAAACTGGTAATTAAAATGTTACAAGAAAATAACATTATGCTAACATAACTCTCAAACTTTTCAGTCTTTACCCTTTCATACTCTTGAATACTATTGAGGGCCCCAAAGAGCTTATGTTTATATGGGCTATATTTATGAATATTTACCATGTTAGACATTAAAACTGAAAAAGGGGGCCAGCCCCATGGCCAAGTGGGTAAGTTCACACGCTCTGCTTTGGCGGCCCAGGTTTTCGCCGGTTCTGATCCTGGGCGTGGACATGGCCCTGCTTATCAGGCCACGCTGAGGCAATGTCCCACATGCCACAACTAGAAGGATCCACAATTAAAATATACAACTATATAATGGAGGGATCTGGGGAGAAAAAGCAAAAAGAAAAGAAAAGATTGGCAACAGTTGTTAGCTCAGGTAACAATCTTTATAAAAACAAAAAACTGAAAATGAAAATATATATTTATTTATAAATTCATTCAAAAATAACGTAAGTAAAATAAACCCGGTGCATATTAACATAAATAACATATTTAAATGAAAAATAATATATTTTCCCAAAAAAAACAACTAGTAAGAGAAATGACTTTGTTTTACATTCATGTAATCTCTTTAATATTTGGCTTAAGAAAAGCCAGCTGGATTTTCAGATCTGCTTCTACATTTACTCTGCTGCAGTATCACACACAACCTAGTCTCTGGAAAACTCCACTAGTAAGAAAATGAAAGCAAAACAGAAAAAGAATTTTGTAGTATTATGAAAGTAATTTTGATCTTGCTGACGCCATGGGAACATCTTAGGTACTACCCAGGGCTCCCCAGACTGCGCTTTGAGAACCGCTGATATAATTTATCCTTCAAACTGGCACTCTTCTGAAAATAAAAGACTGTACTATAAAGATTTATGCTGGGATATCGAGCATAAACAGAGATAATTAGCAATATCTGTTAATGAATGGCTATAGAAATATGCTAATTAAAATATCTTATAATTCAAGACAAATATAGACTACATAGCATAGAATTTTTTACTACAAGACTGTGAGCTTCTTTAAAGTTGGATATGTTTTTGTGTACCCACCATAGTTAACATAGTGTGTTATACAAAATAGGCTTTCAAGGAAAATTTAAGGAACAAATGAATTAATTGTTGTGTAAAGAAACAACTAACTGTATGTTTCCCAGGCCTTACAGTCTGTTTTGAAATGGACAGAGAGAGTCAATTTACACTGTTGCAGTGATTCTGCCATAATATTCCCTATTTCCTCCAAGTCACTCAACTTTTTAGGTGATTACAAACCTGAAAATGTAGAATTGAGAAAGCAGAATACAAAATCTCCTATATGGTATGGTTGGAGAGGCTCAGAGCGCTCCTTCCTGAGAAATTACTCCTAACTCTAGCTATACTTGAAATACATTGACTATAAATGCTAAGAATTATTCTTCTTCCTTGCCTATGCCAATTTTTAAATGAAAGTATTCTTGGGAGAAACATTCCATCCCTCATTTAAGAGTGAAGTATCCACTCAACTCTAACCTTATATTTAAGTACTTAAGATTTTTCTGGAAATTGCCCAAACACACACACACAAACACACACTTACAGCACGTACCACTTAGAAAAGGATATTTAATCCTTTATTTAATCAAGATAGAAAACTTCCTGAGTGTGAGATGGCCTTAGATATTTTCTCTTCCACTGAGATAACCTTAAACATGAAAGCATTCTTGGGTGCAATATAGATTTGGGATAATAAGAAATGTCGAGGACAGAGGTAGGTGATTTAGTAAGTTGATAAGAACTAACCCTCCAAATATATAAAACTTTTTTACTAAGAAAAAGCTTAACAGTAAAGTTTTAAGATTGTTTTTTTGGTTTTTTTTTTTGAGGAAGATTAGGCCTGAGCTAACTGCTGCCAATCCTCCTCTTTTTTTCTGAGGAAGACTGGCCCTGAGCTAACATCCATGCCCATCTTCCTCTACTTTATACGTGGGACGGCTACCACTGCATGGCTTTTGCCAAGCAGCGCCATGTCTGCACCCGGGATCCAAACCAGCGAACCCCGGGCTGCGGAGAAGCTGACCGTGTGAACTTAACTGCTGCGCCACCGGGCCGGCCCCTTAAGATTAATGACAAGTTTTTAACATCTTAAAAATATTTTTTCATATATTGTAAAAAAAAAACCAAAACACTATTCTGATGCTTTTACAGCCAAAAGTCAATGGAAAGAAAAGTTAAATGTCTCTCCTAATTATTTAAGTGTTTTGAATTTATTGTTAGGTATTGCTATATCATATAAATTGATTAGGATCATTTTCAATTGTTCAAAAGTCATATCTAAATGAAAACACTAAAAAATAAACATTATATAGAAAAAATATTTTGTTAAATGAGTAACTTACCTTATTTCTTTCAAACTGTTGACAATAATTTATTCATTCTCTATCTAATGTTAATTGGGCATATTAATACTTTTTTGTTACAAGGGATTCAAACACAATAAAGCTAGAATTGAATATAATTGATATGAGATATGCACACAAATAACTAAAATATGAGGCAATGTTCCAAAGTTTTGGTGGTTTCTAGAGAAAAGCAATATTATTTTTGTTTTGGATCATCTAGGGAAAAAGAGACATAGATTTAAGCCTTTTAGACACCTACGAGATAAAGGGAGTAGAGTAGCTGAACTCTTCTCTTGAAGATGAAATGAACCAGGCAGAAGAATTATCCTCAGAACAGTACCTGAATACAAAGTGAGTGGAAGGCTAGCTTTTACTAGGAGGATAGAGAATCAAAGTTTTCAGTTGTACTGTTAGGAAATAGAGGTAGAAACACGAGGGATAGTAGTAAAAATCACAGCAAGCAAAGATGGTAAAGTGGAAGGCAAAAGCATGAGAAAAGAATTCACAGAGATGTTGATGGTCAAGGTAACGGAGAGGCAGGAGGAGCAACATCAATATTTAGCTTATAGATCCATTCATGAAAAAGTATGGGTGATAACCACATTAGGTTCTAGAGGTAGCCAGAATTTCAGCTAAGAACTTAAAATGTAAAAATGTAGTAGAGGGAAAGATATGCCTTATTCATGTTTATATCTCTGGAACTTACATTCATGTGCTTGAGAAATAGTTATTAATTGAGGATTGAATGTACAGTGTGTAGTCCCCGGCTCATGCTGGATAGTGGATATAATGACAATTTGGACATAGACTACAGAGGTGTTGATTGTCCAGACAGATTATACTTTATTAGATTTCAATATAGTGTCATTAAACATTTTTGAAAAATGAGTAACATTTTAAAGAAATACTTTAGGAAGATTTCTTCAGTAGCAAGTTGCGTTCAGGACAGATTGGAGCAAGAGTTTTCAAGCTATAGATGTAATTTCTATCAGGGAAAACGACTCATCTGAGGAAAGACCACAAGGAAGGAACTAGAGAAGTGAAATTTACTGATTTTTTGATGCTAGGCACTACAATACATACATTGGGAACATATTCTAATTTCCTTCTCTTTCTCAAAAACATTTTCATCCACATTCTTATATGAGAAATCTGAGGTCCAGACATGTTAAATAATGAAAGTTACATAGAGCAAAAAGAAGACGGGATTTAAGCCCAACTTTACTCTAAAGCACGTACTACTTCTACTATAACAAAAGGTACATTCTGGGGAGCACCTACTTCAAGGAAGCTGATTAAAAGACTTTGTGGAAGAGCAAGAGTGTGAACATCGGTGTAGCAGACTGAGTGTCATGGATTCTCGACTACACCTCCCGTAGGGATATTAAGTATTCTTTTCCCTCCCCTGGAATGTGTGCTGGTCTGCGATGCCTTTTGACCAATGGCATGGAACAGAAAAGACATTGCATATCCCGCAAGGCTAGATCATGAACTTTGGAGTTTCTGCCAAGTCCCTTGGAAAGTTCACTCTCGGGGAAGCCAGCCACCATGTAAAACACCTGACTCTCCTGGGGTTGGCTGGGTGGTGTAGTGATTGGGTTTGTACACTCTGCTTAAGGGGTCTGGGGTTCACAGGTTTGGATCCTGGGCGTGGACCTACACACCACTCATCAGGCCATGCTGTGGCAGCATCCCACATACAAAATAGAGGAGGACTGGCATAGATGTTAGCTCAGGGACAATCTGCCTCAAGCAAAAAGAGCAAGATTGGCAACAGACATTACCTCAAGGCCAATCTTCCTCACCAAACAACAACAACAAAAAAAACAAATCTGACTCTACTTCCATCATCACACTTCAAGAACCCCAAGTCACATTGAGAAAACCTGCAGAACGAGATGCCACGTGGAGGGGAAACAAGGCCACAAAGTAGCAAGGCTTCAGACATGCGACTGAAGAAGCATTCTTGCAAGTGAATCTTCCAGCTTCAGCCACCCCAGCTGATGCCATGAGTATAAGGCACAGACTGTCTGGCTGTGTTCTTCCCCAATTTCTGACCTGTAAAATTGTAGTCAGAATAAAATGGTTGTTTTGAGCTGGTATGTTTTGAGGTAAATTTTTAGTCGTAATATATAATTGGAACAGCCAGGCATAGCAAAAGTCACAATACTGCTATTGATATTTTTTAAATGGCATAATAAATGGTGTTGGCCATGCTTGTAAACGTTAAGCCTTACATGGATAATCTAATGATTTGATGATATGTTAAATTAGATTATTCCAATAAAGTAATATCATACACACACACCCCCACCCCCAAGCAAGCTAAAAAAAAACCCAGCAGGTGAAAATGAAATGTGAGGAAAGAGGAAAATTCTCATAGTCAGCACTGATCTGTCAAATAAGACTCATTCTGATATTTGCAGTGCTTTATCTCAAAGGGTCATGTCTAAAATCCTCCTCACCTCTGTGGGACTCCTTTAGCCTCAGTGACCCACCTTCAGCGCCCTACCCCACAGCTGGGTCAGTTAAAATCAATTCTCAGTTAAAAATCAACCAACAAGGAAAGACTTAAAGGAAAGGAGAGAAAGATTTGACAAAGGTTTTATTGAAACCTCTCTGCACTTTACACATTTGGGGCCTAGACATGTAATAAGCATTTGCTAGTCATCCTGGGAAAAGCTATTTTCTCTCCTCTCAGCTAGACCAAAAGAATGAGGCCAAAATGCTTTGTCTAAAAATCTCCTTTTTCAAAGAAACTAATATTAGACTGTAAACTAAGAAAGGTGCTGTGCTTTCAGAAAGCATCTGCCAAACTCATTGATTGTTTCCTGCCCATAGATAATCCTGAGTAAGTATGCTCATTGATTTATGTCAGTTCTAAAAGCCCCAATTCTCCTGAATTATTCTAGCATTTCAAGCCAACCCATTCTAATTCATTTCTTTAACCTACGGACTGCATAAGAAATTTTCAGCCATTTAAACAGAATTTTTCAAATGCGTAAAATACGGTTTTAAATGCACCTATCTTCTCTAAATATTTCATATTTCAAAATGATCTGTTGATGGGCGCCACGGTACTTTAAGTAGAGTTAAATATATGTGCGTTCAGCTCATATGCTGTGATCTGTCAAAGAACTTTAGTGTCTCCGACAGCACTTAACGATTTGATCTGGGCATTTGTTTCCATGTTGTCTTCAGTGGTGACAATCAGCATAACGTTCCAGTAGCCATCTGACTTTAGATAATAACAGGTGGAAATCATTATCGCTGCACAGGCTGGGAAATGCGGTGTTCTTTACATTGGCATGATTGCTCTTATTTTTCCTTGCTTAAAGTTTATCATAAACACCAGCAATTGGCAGATCTTGCTTTTCCATAGATTTCCTACAGCAGATGTTGACATATGATGAGCCATAAAACATTTCTGGAGGTAATATAGCACAATAATTGGAACAGAGCAGCTTTCACAATTCTTCATTTCTGCCTCCCTCTATATGTTACATGTAAATGAATTTATCATGTTAAAAGATTTCAAATCTATAAGCTCAGAACTGCTTGGAAAAGAAATGATTTCTCTACCTATGCCAAACCAAGGAAATTGGACAAAGATAAGACGTCAGGCTGACTTGTTCACCTGTGCGTCTCCTGTACTTTAATAGCATCTGGCACATAGTGGATGCTTATAAATACTTATTGGATTTGTTAAGAATTAAGTAGACATTTTAACTTTCCACAAATGATTTTTAGGGCAAAATAATATTTATAATGTATACATATATATATATATATAAATTATAGAGATGTGTAAAATGCAAAGAATAAAAACAAACAAACATCCATTTACTCCCCAGGAGCTCAAGAAGTAGATCATTGGACAAATATTTGAAGTTCCATATGTGCCCCTCCCAAATTCCATTCTGTTTCCCTTCTGGGTCCCGAAGGACATCATATCTAGACTCGCTATTCTCTTAATAGTTTACTACTTATATTTGCATCTCTCATCAAGGATTGCTTTGTTTTGCCTGCTTTTGATCTTTATGTGAGTGGACTTGTAAGGTACACATTCTTTAGGAACTGTTAAAAGATTTTCTCCATTGTGTTGTTAGATTCATTATGATCATTTATTTTCACTGTTCTGTGGTATTTAATTGTAAGAACATAACACAATTTGTATATCTCACCTTCTGTTTATGGGATTTGCATTGTCTCAAGTTTTTGGTTTTTTTAACTACAAACAGTTCTGTTAGAAATACTCTTTTATATGTTCCTGTCTCCCAGTACCCATATGTGAGAGTTTCTCAAGGGTATATGTGCAAGTGTTTTTAAAGGTATATTGCCACGAGTAGAATTGTTGGTTGTACTTTGTGCATCTCTTCACCTTTTCCTGAAAATGCCATAACGTTTTCCACAGTGGTTATACAAATATACACTCTTAATGCTAGGATGTAAAAGTTCCAGCTGCTCATTTTCTTATCAACATTTCATATTCTAATAATATTTCGGGAAAAATACGTTTTCTTCGAAGATACAGAGTCAATTTTGAAGAATTAAAAGACAAACTAAAATATCAGCTTTTTCTCCCTAGAAAGGCAAAAAATAGCCAATTTACAAGAAAAAGTGCCTCTACATAGTTTTCTTGAATGATCAAATGCAATTATTTTCAATACAGATAGTAAAATATCATTGAATAGGCAAACATGTAATACATTCACTCAGAATATAGGCCACATTGTTTTTCTACGTCCCCGTTGTAGACAGTTAGTCATCTTATCAATGCACACTAGTAAAATAAACGATGCTAAACTCCTTAACCATACTATATGGTTATTTCTGAGGTAGACCAGGCAAGGATTTCATATCCCAACATTTATTGTGTGGAATATTCAAATTGTGATATGTTACATAAGGATAAGATTCTGTGTTCCATTGTGTCTTGGAAACACTGGTTTAACTTGGTTCCAATGTATTTATTTACTGCAGATCATCTTAGTCTTTATTAAGTTAATGCACATTTTGAATCTCCAAAAGGAGCACCTCAATTCAATGCTTTCCAAAGTTTTGAGATCACAAAACCTTTTTGTCTCTTTTTTCCCTTTTGAGGAAGATTAGCCCTGAGCTAACATCTGCTGCCAATCCTCCTCTTTTTGCTGAGGAAGACTGGCCCTGAGCTAACATTGTGCCTATCTTCCTCTACTTTTTTTGGGACACGTACCACAGCATGGCTTGCCAAGCAGTGCCATGTCCGCAACTGGGATCCGAACCGGCGAATCTGGGACTGCTGAAGTGGAGCATGAGAACTTAACCACTGTGCCACCGGGTGGCCCCTACAAAAACTTTCTATTTATAAGTGTCTCATGGAACATAGTTTTGGTCACATAATGTTTATTAGGAACTCCTGTGACACTTAAGTGGCTGGTCCAAGATAGTTTTCAGGATTCACTGTGTGCTGTACCAGGAATAATTGTGGTCACACAATATTTATATAAAATTCTTAACAAAAACCCCACAAATGTAAGGCAAAATCATGCCTTATATTGTACCCTTGTGTAAAACATATATCCCAGTCTTTGATAAGATGAAATAAAAAAAGTAAATCATTCATTACTGCAGGGAATGTGAATTTATATAGACTTTCTGAAAGGCAAAATGATGATATATATAAAAAACTTTAAGTACTTTTACTTTGACACTGTAGTTTTAGACTTTGGTGCTTTTGGACAATGTTTGGGACCTTGTATTTTTCAGTGCTAGAAATTATCTTTACAAAATAATAATAGATTTATTCCAATTTATGCCAAAGATGGCAAAACATTAGAAACAACCGAAATTTACAGTAATAAACAAGCTTAGCTACACTAAAGTATATTGATAAGAGAAAACATGCAAGCAGTAAAAACCCTATCCAAAACAAATTCAGAATTATTTCACAACACCAGGAAATATCCATGCAATGCAAAATTCAGTTGAAATATTTGAATATTTTAAAGCACACATGTGCATACATTAAAATAGAAATAAAGGTAGAAAGAAAACACATAAAAGTCATAATAATGGTAATCACTGAATGGTGGATTTACGACCAATTTTATTCTATTTGTGAAATTTTGTGTTTTTTCCCAAGCGGTCTACACTCAACAAGTACTGTTTTAACATTAAGAAGAGGTAATCAAATATTACTTAACTTAAAAATACTTTTTGAAATTTACCATTAAAACCAATGAACAATAAAAAGAAATCCTCTCAGCAATAATCAGCACTAAAAAAATATTGTTTTCCTTTCAATTAAATTTATTCCCAAAGAAAAAATTCCAAGTTCAATGTAGTTTCAAAGAGGGAGCTTCAGAAAAGAGAATCTATTTCCAATCACCTGAGCTTCTTGATAAAAATGGAGATTCTTGGGCCCCAGCCCTAGAGAGTCTTATTCTGAAAGTCTAAAGAACTTCCATTTCTTTAAGCAAAGTTAGAAAACCTGATTTCTCTTCTGAGATCTATCATTTGTTTCATAGTATTGATTAATCACTTAATGTGCGCTGAGGCCCACTTTCCTCATCTTTATGTGGTGAAACATTTTGACACCTGATACCTCTTGTTTCATTGGTGACTAGAAACCAGCAGGCATCCAGTCCCCAGCTCCTATGCCCTATACATATATGCATTTCCTTTGGAGCCACATTTCTGTTTCTGTAAGTACTTGCAGGTACTCCAAACTCTTTATGTCCGTTTTCTTTTGCAAAGTTATAGAAGGATAAGGACCTTCCTGGATAAAGAAAAGAACAAGGCCCTGATCCCTCATGTTGTGCAAAGAAAATATAAAAATAATGTCTGAATCTAGGGAAGAATTGAGTATTTATTATGCATTACACATTATTCACTACACACTATATACTGCACTATGTACTTTATACAATTTGTATATACCATATAATAGATAATATACAGTAGTTATTGGAAGCCTCACTGGCATTTTACTTGGGCCCAGCATTGGAATGGCCTTGTCTCCACACATGGGTGAGCCGATGCCGACGTCCACATTGACAGGAGGAAGCCTCCAGATTTGCAACTGCATACTCTCTGCTTCCTTGTCACTTTTCACTGTGTACATGTTAATTTGTACTAATTTACTTGGAAATGAGAAAAAATATAAGTTGGGGAGCTTTTCTAAATCTGAAAAAGAAAAGGATGTGGGAAAAACAGAGTGTGGAAGGACAGCAAAATGAATCTATATGTTCATAAATATCTTATTATCCTATATTTACATTTTTTCTGAGGTTAATTTTCAGTTTGTAGTTGGTGGAAAGCAGGAGGGAGAATAAGAAGGGTTATGACTGTGTATTGTACTTGAATTTGTGTATATTAGTTCAACCACAAAAAGGAATCCTTAACTCCTGTGATCCTAAATCAAGTTTTCCTTTCTATCGTTGGTGGGTTAAAACTATTCTATGCACCTAATGACAAAAGGGAAGTAAAGAAAGGGGGTACAGCTTTACAGGATTTTGAAAATTCTAAAAAAAGCAGTACAACAACTTCTGTTAAGCACATGATTAATATAATCAGTGCTGTACGGTACATAACTCACATATTTTCCCAGCTGGATTCAAGTTCAGAGAATAAAGCATTGAAAATCTTGTAAAAAGCCTTAAAGAATACTAAACACTGAATAATAAGAAAGTGAATCTGTAACATTTCCCTATGTATATGCTTCCCTCTCTCAGCCAACTTTAAATAGACACTTTCATATAATATTTATAACTAAATAATGTCCTGATTTCCCACTAGCTTGACACCAAGAAGCAAAATGTCCCTCATAAACTCTTTTTGTTTTCAGACTCTAAGAAAAAGTCACTACATCAGGATACCTTCCTACAGTATCAAGAGGTAGCACGACATCTTTCAGGAAGAATTTAAGGCTGGGTTTGGAATCCCTTCAGGTCCCTCCAGAAGATAATGTAGTTGAGCAGAAAAGAATTTCTGACATCCCCAATATATAGTGGGGAAGATAAAGAGGTGGAGACAATGGTAGACAAAAAAAATGATAGATAAACAGATAATATGTGCATATATTATATGTGTGATATATGACATATTTATTTATCACAGTCCTCATGTCTGAACTAGAAACTTAATGATTGCAAGGCCAGAGATCTTTGATAAAATGTTACACACAAATACGCAGAGATTCAGAGAGTTAGAATTTTTTTTAACTTTATAATTCATAGCACTTCCTAACCCTTTCTCAGACGATAGAAGAATGACAGTTATTTTTCAGCTTTTTTTAAGCTCTAGAGTTTTCCTCCCACTCATGAAAACTTATCCACTGAAATAACAAAATCATGATTAAATATAATGATCAATGGTTGGTTAGATTTATTTATTTATTTTTGACAGGTGACACAGCCAGTGATGGATCAGACCTTCATCACAAGGAAAATAATTTATCGCACCCCTGTTTACATATAATTTCAGATACTCAGCCTAATGGTTTTTGCAAATAAGGGTAGGATAACTTTATTCAATCCACACTTCCATGTTAATCTGAAGATAGTACATTTTCATATTGATTTTTTTTAAATCATCTACTACCACAACTATGCAATAAAAATCACTTGCTGTTAGTCAACTAAAAATTCCCCTTTTTAAATATATTGATCACCCTAGAATAATCAATCGACATTTGGTACAGTCTTATTTACAATAATTCAAGTCAGCAGCAATATAATTTAAAAATTGGCCACTAGGCATGTGCTGGTTAATGAAAGGAATCCATGTTTAATTCAAACTCATAGGCAAAAACATTACATTTAAATAACATTAATATTGTGGCAACCTGACAAAGACCAAGGAATTCAATGTTAAAGCCACCATTCTTTCTTTAATTCAGATATTTACATAGGGAAGTAAGAGAAAAGATTAAGAATTTTGAGTTATATACAGGTTTTAGAACAGGAAAGAAAAGTAGATTGAATTAGAGATTTTTTTTAATTGGCTTTTTTGTTACATATTTATAGAGTAGACCACATTTTTGCCAATATGTAAAATATAGCTTCGTTGAATTCTATGCTAGTAGCCTCAGACATTTTCCTATGGGAAAATCTCCTCAATATTTCTGAAGTAAATGTTTTAATTCTGAAGATGTCCAATTTTCCTTAGATGTCTTAAATAGTCAGAAATTCAAATCACAACAACAAGGCAAAATGTTGTATTCTCTTGACTCTGATCAGTGTCCCTAAGAGTGGCCAACTAGAGAAAGCATGAAAATTACTATGCTGAATGTTTGGTTTAAAAAAATCCAAAATCTGTACTAAAATCTTCATTCAAATGAACTAATTAGATGAAAACTAATTAATCAGAAAGATGAAGACAAACATAGATGCAAGATATTTCGATTCTGGTCCCAATTTTCCCACTGAATAATTGTGAGATCTTAGACAGTCACTATAATTATTATACTTGATCCTTTAAATGAGGGAGTGGGGCTCTAAGGACCATATAAGCTCTAAAATTTTATGAATTTATATTGAAAAGCAGCAAGTATGTATAAATTGAGGCTCAGTTTTCCTTATCTGAATTTTTCCTATTCCCCATCACACAAACATGTGGTGAACAATAAAAACAAAAGCACTTTGAAATGTAGTGTCATGTTGTCTTTCATATACAAAACGCCTAGACCTCACTCATAGGAATATATGTCTAACTCTTATACAAACAGTGACAGTCTTTGCTTACTCTCCTACCTCTTCTATCCCCTTCCTTCTGTCAACCTTAGGGAGAAATTCAGGTTTACCAGAACATAAGAAGATAGTCAATTTACAAGAGGAAACCTCAATAACTTTGATTCTGTTGCTGAATAAGCTTCCCTCTGTGCTTCCCTCAGCCAAGAAGGATGCATATCTGTGTTCAAACCTGGTCAGTTATTTTAAGTGACAGATAGATGCATGCTTGTGGACAACGGTTAAACATGTTTATGAAAAGTTTGGAGAGCAAATTTCAAGAATCTCCTTAATTAGCAAAGGAACACTAACTAATGAGATCATTTTCCAGTTTTCTAGTTCTAAAACAGACATTTTGAAACTGATGAAAAACAGCTGGCTGAAATTCAATTTGCTCCCACTAAAGTAATGTTTTTGTAATGCTATATTAAAATGTTCTATAGAGAATGTAATACAATGAACAGAGTCCAACCCCTTAATCTTGATATGTGTAGGTGTAATTATGATAACTTTTCCAAACAGCAAAATAAAAAAATAAAAAATTAACTGATACTATGTGTTATTGAAGGAAGGAATTGTCAGAATCTCCATTTTCTTATTCCACATCAATTTATAACCCCTAGCCTATGCCACTACTTTCTACAAGGTAACAAAACTCAGGAAAATAATACTGGAAGTCATTCTTGATTTCATACTAAGACGAGATTTATATTTGAGTGTCTCATCAATTTAAGAATACTTTATCAACTAAAGTATGTAGTGCTATTCATCTGATCAGGAATGTGCTATACCATGCCACTGAATTACATTCACTTTACAATGACTTACCGCAGAGATTGAGCATCAAAACTGTCACTGTACAAGATTGTACCTTCTGCCCTTGAGTCCATTAACCCAAATTGTTGTTTCTCTGTTTTAAAATAACGGGAAGCACTAACAGACAAGTATAAAATTCTTTATTGGAATTAAACAGCAAAGCAGTTAATTGCATCTGTCGTACAGAAAGTGAGAGAGCCAGATTATAGTTCAACATAAATAATCACTTCTCATAATAAGACAAGCCTTGAAATTAGAATTTTATGGAATTGTGTTTGCAGCTGCTCTAGAATGGCTCAAACTTTTGCAAATAAAGTGATTTATAGTATTTTTTAAAAATTTGCTCCTAACTGAAGATTTTTATAGACCTTTTCATATTTCGTTGTGCAAATCTAAAAATCATATGTTTTCCCACAAGGATTGACTTTTTCTATTTATGGTAAAACTTTTAATTAAATTATAAAACAAAATGGTCACTCTTTGTGAATATATCTTCATGTCATATTGTTGAATAAAATTTGGAGCTACATATAATGCCTCAATCACAACAAGAGTTTATTTCTCAATTAAGCAAAGCCCAAAACATATCCTTCTGTTTTATGGGCAGCTGGCTCATTCCATATCATATGTCTACCAAGTTCAACGCCTGGCTTGGGTGGCCAATACAATTTTCTGCATGAAGCCAATAGAGGAGGAAAGTGCACACGGAGAAGAGATACACACTTTAAATCACTTCATCAGATTCCATTAGTGAGGACCAGTCATGTGGCCCCCCCATAGATGCAAAGAGTACTGGGAAATCCTTGTTAACCCTGATTGGACAGTGCCTTCTCAGCTACAGCTCTGTATCATAAAGAAGAGACCACAATGGCTCAGAAACAAAAGCAACGGTGAAAAGTTTTTATTCTGTTGCTAAACAGTGTATGCTCGACCCAGTGAGACAAAAAGCTGCTTGTGTTCCTTATTTCATCAGGAAAATGTCCTGACATAACACGAGATATAAAAGTATTCTCTAACAAGTTTGGAGGTATAAAAATTATGTCTGTGAAATTTCCTATGAATTCTCTCCCCAGATTATTAAAGCCATAAACTCTTCCCTCTTTTCACCATTCCAAGGAATCTCTAAAACAATGAACAAGCATATAGATACATAAAGATATTTAATTATCAAGACACCACATAGCACATAGAGCCAATGCTAAACAGACTGCTAATAGACACTGGGTTTCTGGACAATCTCAGTCTGGAAAAACCTATTTCCACAACCACTGACATGTATTCCTTTTCCCAAAGGTCCATATGAGATTAAAAGAAATACAATTGATTTAGTGTTCTTTCAAACAACTTTACTCTTTGTCCTGATCATGCTGAATTTATTTGGTTGAACAATTTCTACCCCAAAATTTATGTCCACCTGGAACCTCAGGATATGATCTTATTTGGAAATAGGGTCTTTGCAGATGTGATCAGTTAATTTAAGGTGAGATCACAGTGGATTAGGGTGAGCCCTAAATCCAATGATTGGTGCCTTTAATAAGAAGAGAGGACATACAATCTAAACCAAGAAGCCCATGTGAAGACACACAGAGGGAAGAAGGCCATGTGACAACAGAAGTAGAGATTAGAGTGATGCAGCTACAAGGTAAGAAATGCCAGCGATTTCTCCCAGCAACCACCAGAGGCTAGGAGAGTTATGGAACAGATTCTCCCTCAGAACCTCAGGTTGCCTCAGGAGGGAACCAACTCTGCTGACCCCCTGATTTCGGACTCTGGTCTCCAGAACTACAAGAGAATAAATTTGCATTGTTTTAAGTCACCCAGTTTGTGGTAATTTGTTCCAGAGCACTAGTAAACTAATACAGGGAATATCCCAAAACTGCATCTCAGAATGACCTCAGTTGAGCAATCATGACCCTTTTCATGGGCACTGGATTCCCTTCAGTTCATCAGCCTGTAGTACTTTCACTTCTTGCCTTCAGAACGTCATAGATTAGAAGTACCTATTGCAGCATAAAAATCAAGAAAGCCTTCCCCTTGGCCACATGTAAATATGACAATAGTTTATGTAAATATGCAAATAATTACTTTTACTAGCATTTACCCTCTCACGCCTTAACTTCTTTCTCTCACGTCACTTGATTTGGCAAGAGAGTAATTTTGTGTCCCTACTGGATAATATAAATGTCTTTTTGTATCCCACTCAGTTGTCCATCCCCACTTGTTTTTATGTGACACACTTTTGATGAGAAGTTCATTGTTGGGGTACGTGTCTTAGAATCTTCCAGGGGGAATTAACAACAATCGTGACAATTCCTTCAATGTGTCTTACATTCTGGGCACTGTGTTACTTTTGTGACAGTCAACCCCAAATTCTACTTATATCAAACTCTTGTTCACTCTTGGATCAGGGCACCTTCTGGGCTACAAACTTCTACTTTCAATTACTTTGTACCAGGCCAACAAATAAACAATCTTCTGGCGCATTGCAATAACTCTCAGTTAACACCCAGAATAGACAGTATGGATTTACTTGACAGTATAACAGAATAACTCAGTTTTCTGCATTGCCTTTTCAGACCAACACTGCAACAATGGCCTAGGCTCTCCAAGGTTAAAAGTCATTTTAGAAGTAGAATGCACGTGAACCAAAGAATTTTTGAGGCAAATGGGACTTTAGAGATCATTTTCATCTAATACCTTCTTTCCACCACTAATCTTCTGTTCCTGTATTAGTGAGACACTCAATGGCACTCCAAGTGTAAGATAGATATTGAAATTCTCTATATGAAAAGAGGATAGCAGCGACATAAATTACAGCAATCCATCTTACTTGTTCTCTGAAAACGTATTTGTTGTTCTACTAGAAGTTCCTTACCCCGTATCTCCTTGGCCATAGACAGCTGATGTTCAGTGGGTTATGGAAAAAGTGCTGACCAATTATAAAACCTTTATTACCACAAAGAGCTCTGCCTATGGGTCCGATAGTACCACCACCGCTATCCCAAATCCCTGGCCCTTCAAGAAACACTACCGTAAGGAAAATGCCCCTAAAAGAGCAAGAATCGCCTTTTCATGTTGACTGATCCAGATATCTGATTTTGTTCTTTCAATCTTTTAAAGTCTGCCACAAACACTATTTTGAAAAATCTCCCAATTCTCATCATGAGCCCTGATGTCCTATAACATGAAATATTTGGTGATTGCATCTTTGCGATAATGTGTTGGGAAATCTCTTCCCTATATATTACTTTTTATTTATCACCAACTACTGAAGACAAATGCCTTATTATAGAATCACAAGAGTTTAGTCCTTTGAAGTGAAATTTCAGTTACTCAGAGTATATTGTAAAAACCTTATCAGACCTCTAATTATCAGTATTTAACACTATATGCTGCTGGGGGATAACACCTTACAGAGAAATCAAGCCTGTATACCTACAATCAACATAATCATAATTAATTTTGCAGTAACCTAAAAAGAATGGAATTATTCAGAGGCAGTCTCAGGAGTTGACCACACTTCAGATTACTGGAAAAAATTGATTTACCTCTGGCTCATAATAGAGAAAAGAGAAAAAAGTCATATGAAAAATATGCAATGTTTTCTACTTAGCAAGAAAAAGAGAACTAAGATTATAAATTGTATGAATCTCTGTGATTCTACATGAAATGAATGGTTATATGTTTAAACTCTAAAATTCATTTTTCAGGCAATGAATGCAGATATTTCGTGGGGAATATAGTTAAGACATTTTGAAATACATAATGAACCAGTGTCTAACAAAAACTCAATAGAAGCATGAAGAACATTAGTTGCCATTAAAAATAATCTTATATTCCTGGTGCTGGTCTGGTTGTGTAGTGGTTAAGTTCATGTGCTCCACTCCAGTGGCCCAGGGTTTGCAGGTTCGGATCCCAGGTGCGGACCTACGCACAGCTTTTCAAGCCATGCTGTGCCAGGCGTCCCACTTATAAAACGGAGGAAGATGGGCATGCGTGTTAGCTCAGGGCCAATCTTCCTGAGTAAAAAGAAGAGGATTGGCAGCAGATGTTAGCTCAGGGCTAATTTTCCTCACCAAAAAATAAATAAATAATAATCTTGTATTCTAATTCTGCATCCCGTTTTATTCTTTCTTATGTTAAGAGGAAAATTATTTTTTTGGATTTATTTCCTATTGGATGTTGTTTATATCATAGTAAAGTAATATAAGGAGAAATAGATGGCTTTACAGGTTAAAACCAAGTGAGAATCTTTGAAATGATTAACAGAAAGTTTGCAGATCACTTAAAAAAAATATTGGCATGGATTATTACTAAAAATAGATTAAATAGTAAAATAATGCATTATTTTAATAATAAAACCACGTTTTAATAAATTTCCAAGGTAACAAAAATTTATTACAATGTAATTAATCTTTTGAGGGAATGCAATAGTTCAAAAAAGTCCATGAGACTCCATGTACCAAAACAATTTAAGTGGCATGTTTTTCTCGGACATTTTTGTAGAATTCTGTGTTGGATTTTGTCTTTGGTTAGTTCTGTATTCTTAAGCAAGTTATTTAGTTTTTCTGAGTCTTGGGTTCTTTATAAAATGAAGTTGATAATAATAACAATATCTACTGCAAAAGGGTAGAAGTCTAATGAGATGAATTAAATAAAAACCTCTTTAATACTATGCACGTGCTGGATTTTATGTAATACTTAGTTCACAGAAATTACTCAATATATTTATAAAAGGAAGAAAAGGAAGGAAGGATGGAAAGCAATCGGAGGAAGGAAAGAAATTTTCTTAATTATGAGCAACTAGAGGAAAGGGAACATTACATAAAAAGTAGCAAATTGCATTCACAATAAAGGAATGAGGAAATCAGACGAATCTGTGTATGCGAGGGGAGCTAGAAATGGTTTTAAAAAGGGAGCTTTGGAGAAAAGTAAGTTGAGGACAATGAGTATATGGAAGACTCACTGTTGAGACGCTGAACTTTTGGATTCTTCTATCCAGTTCCTTTACCAATTTAACTGAACACTGTTGTAGCAACGTTTATTATGTAATAATGTATGTAATAATGTAATAATAACAATCGGATGGAACAAGAGCCTCTGGCAACAGATGCACATTGAGAAATGACAGGAAAAGACAAGTAAAAATGTGTTGCCAAGCAAAATGGACCACATTTTCTCTGGCTTATTCCTGGCTGTATACCCAGCACCTAACAGAAAGCCTGACATATGGCAGATGTTCAATACATAGATGATGGATGCAAAATTGAGTGAATGATAGAATGAAATCATTGATTCTATTTATTTGGCTGAGAATACTATGTTATTGAGTTTCAAATGGTTTTCTTAACTTGCTCAGGGCCCAGCAATATAAGTAAAGGATGTATCTCTGAACAACTAGTTGTACATTTTATCTGGAATACATACATCCCTTTAAATATCCTCCAACAAACACATGTCACAAGGGCTCATTGGTGTACTTTTCACCCAAGAGATATATCTATGGCAATAACAAATCTTGCCGAAAGGAAACTGCTCTGTTTCGGGTCAGGTAAAATAATACCAGACAGAAACATTGTATTAGAATTTTCAGCTGTTAAAAGTAACTATATATAGAGAGAGACAGAAAGAGAGAGAGAGAAAGAGAGACAATTCAAAAAGGAAGTAACTCCATAGTCTTACTTGGTAAATAGGAGAAAATGTTAGTTAGCCCTTTTAGATTTTTCCCTTAATATTGAACCTGAATTTCTTCAAGCTGTTGAAAACACAATCATTGCAAAGTTTTCAGTAATGTAGAATCAGACTAATAAAAAGATTTGTGAACTGAGAGACATTTGAATCCATGGAAAATGCTCCTATTCATAACAAGAATAACCAAACTAAAATCAGAAGAAAATAAATATAATATTTAGCTATATAGGGTGCCAAAATGAGTCCCACAACATGATAAATGTGGTGCCATGATAAGGAAGAATTTTACATTAAAACATTGGCAAGATGTAACCCAGTAACATCAAAACATATTACACAGGCTTTCCTGGAATCCTGGAATCATTCTGAAGTTCCCTCTAAATTTTTCATGGTGTTCACAGCCCATATATTTTATTAAGATCAATTAGTGTTTATTGAACAGCCAAAAGTCACATGACACTAAACTAGGTGTTTTGGGCACAGAACATTTCAGAGTGGCGATCTTAGCGATGTGACATTTTGCTCAGGAATGGAGGATGTCAAGGCAAGCATTTGAAGTCAGCCTTTGCCTCTGGTCCCAGGGTGAGTTACATAATATCAGTTGACATCTTCTTACTCCAAGGACTCCCTCTGAAATGCTGGGCTTCTGAGCCACACATCTTGGAAAAATATTTTTCAGAAGGCTTTGATCCATGTGTCTAGGAGGCACTCATGTAAAACTTTAGATTACTTTGCTCTTTCTATGAAATATGACAGTTTTATAAAGAAAAAAAATTGGGGAGTTATTATCACCACCTAATAATGTATTCTCATATTCCAATTTGTTACAGAATTGCAGAGTAAAAGAATAGGAAGATTTGGTAACCATTTCAGAAATATCAGAAAATAATATTCATTAAGATATCACAAAGGGTCATGTACACTTTTGTTTAAAAAACAATTTTGCAAGTTTTTATCATCTAGGAATATTCATTTCTTACTTTCCAATGAGGTGATATCTTTAAGCCACTCTGTAAATTCAACCGTTTTCACTGCACGTGGTAAGAAACAACTCACCAGAAGAATAAGAAAATTAGAAAGGTTGATAGCTGTAGAATTTGGAGCTTTCTAATTTTGTTTTTAAAAATTAATATGACTTTTGGAAATAAATTTGCGAAATCTGACAAACAAAAATTTAAATTAGCCATCAGAACTGAATAAATTGGTTTAAGATTGTCTTTGTTGACTTTTGGACAGATTGGTAATCCCTTAAGGTGGTGTTTAATCTACTGCAGAGAGACCTAAGTGACACATGAAGGCCCAGCTCAGTCCACTGTTACATTACAGTTCAATATCACTTAATTCTGAGCTCCTAAGACCAAAGTCTGGTTCTGAGCCCATTTAATAACTTCCATAACTCAACCTGTGCGTAATTTCAGGTCATACTCGAGAAATAAAAAATTTCCATAGGTCGGCAACTTTTGTTATCAATATCTGAATGCTGATTAAAACGTGGTGCTGTAAATAGTTATCATTATCAGTACACTTATTTTCTTCTATGAAATACGCTGGTGTTAACAGTTCATTTTAGAATCATCTATTTCTTTTAGGGAAGTTTGGCTTCAGTGTTATAGTAGAAATTTATTTAAATGAAAGACTTATGAGAACCCTCTTTTAACCAGCATTTTTTCTATTAAGGTACAGATAAACAGTGGTAGAAAAAGTTAAAGATTTAATTTAAATAGAGCTATTCAGCTTCTGCCTTATTGGTTACTTTCTATATCTGCATTTCTGTAAGGCAGAGTAATTGTGATAGATACTGCAAAAGCTCTAGTCTGACAGACGTGGATTCAGGTGCTGGATTTCCTGTATCTTTGCTAGAGAAGCATGGGAAAGTTATTAAAACTCTTAGTGCTCATTTCTGCCCCTTAACCCTGGTTTCAGTGAAGAAAGATTTCCCCTAAGCAAACCTTCAACCTCTCTCTCTCCACATTGTCCTTCTTTCTGGATAACTTGCACCCTCAACTCTGCTCTACACTTCTTTGAGATCAAGTTGCCTACTAGAAACACAGCTCTGCTTCTCCTCCCTACCAGGCATGGGAAGCATTTACCTCCTGCTCTGTGACTAGGTGATTAATTCTTCCTAATTCTAGAGTTCAGTATTAGCCAGTCCACTTGCCTAATAGACCTAAAACCATATGCTCCGAACTGGCCTCCATCAATAAAAAAGGCCATAAATTGGCCTCCATCTTTATTTTTTGCTTTATTTCTTCACTTATGAATCCAAGAACGAAAGAGGAGTACTATTTATTGGGGGTCCTCTTGAATATCCACTTTATCCATTTTTTTGTTTGTTGATCACTTATTGCTCACCAACTGCTATCATGGATGTGTTCCAGAGACTCATTTCATCCTCCCATCTCCGTAAGCAGGCAGGCACATTTAGCCTCATTTTAAAAATATAGAAATGGCTGGCCCAGGGGTGTAGCCCTTAAGTTCATGTGTTCCACTTTGGCCTCCCAGGATTCTCTGGTTTGGATCCTGGGTGCGGACCTATGCACCACTTGTCAAGCCATGCTGTGGCAGGCATCCCACATATAAAGTAGAGAAAGATGGGCACAGATGTTAGCACAGGGCCAGTCTTCGTCAGCAAAAAGAGGAGGATTGGTGGCATATATTAGCTCAGGGCTAATCTTCCTCAAGAAAAAGAAAGTACAAATGGGGCTTATCAAGGTTAACTAACTTGTCCAAGGTAATAAGGTTAATAATTAAAAGAAATAGATTTAACCTGGGTTTGTTTAACTTCAAATCCCTCTCTGTCCTTCTTGCTACACTGCATTTCATAGTACAGGATGGCCCTGTGCAATGCTTGGTTATTAAGGAGTGGGCAATAAACTTTAAAGCTCTGTATTAATTCGTTATTGTTGTGTAACAAATTATTAAAATATTAGTAACTTAAAACAACACACATTTATTAGCTCACAATTCTGTAGTTCAGAAGTATGGGTAGCTGAGCTGAATTCTACACTCAGAGTAGAGCACAAGGTGTCAGCTGAGATGAGCTCTTGTGTGGAGTCTCTGGAAAAGAAGATGCTTCGAAGTTCACAAAGTTGTGCCAGAATTCAGTTCCCTGAAGCCCCAGAACTTCAGTCTCCATTTCTTTGCTGGCTATCAGCTGGGGCCTGCCCTCCGATTCTAGAGACCACCTGCATGTCTTCTCAGGAGCCCCACTCTAGTTTCAAACCAGGAACGAGCAGTTGAGTTCTTCTCATGTTTCCAATCTCTCTGACTCCCTTTTCCACCACTGAACAGAAAAAGCTCTCTACTTTTAAAGCCCTAGGGTGATTAGATTAGATTTACCCAGATAATCTCCCTATTTTTTAAGGTCTTTAAAAAATAACCTTAATCACATCTGCAGACTCTCCTTTGCCATGTACCCTAACATTTTCAAGGACATGATCATTCAGCATATTTAGAGCTCCAGGGACTAGGGAGGGAAATCTTTTTGGGGGGAAGTCATTCTCAGAATTCTTCCTACCACAAATCCTCTGCTATGAGAAATGATGTATTAGTTTTCTTTCACTGTCACAACAAATTATCACAAGTTTAGTGTCTTAAGACACCATAAATTTATTATCTTGCAGTTCTGTGGGTTATAAGTCTGACATGGGTCTCACTGGGCTAACACCAAGGTGTTGGCAGGGTTGCAATCTCTCCTGGAGGTTCTGGAGGAGAATCCATTTCCTTGCCTTTTCCAGATTCTCAAGGCCACCTATCCCTCGGCTCTGTCCTTCTTTCTCCATCTTCAAAGCCAGCAACTTTACATTTCTTTGACAGTTCTTCTTTAGTAGTATCTCCTCTTTCTGATCACAGCTGGGAAAGGCTTTTTCATTTTAAGATCTATGGGATTAGATTGGGCCCAATCTATGATATTAATCCAGGATGCTCTCTCCATTTCAAGGTCCTTAATTTAATCACATTACAAATACTGTTTTGAAATGTACATTAACATATTCACCAATCTGGGGATTAGAATGTAGACATTTGGGGGGGTGGGGGGGCATTATTCCACCTAACGAAAGTGATATTGGTTCAGATAAATTTTAATCCAAGATCTTGAGTCATAAATGAGATCAAATTATGTTTATTACCAAAGTGTTCAATTTGTTATTACCAACACAAAAATACTCATATTTTAGAAAGATTTTAAATCCTTTGTAAGCATTAATGGCTTTCTGAGTTGATTAGAATGCTTAATTAAAGTTAGAATACTCATTATTCAAGCATTATTGCATCTAAGCTCTTATTGTCCACCAAACATTAACTCTATTTAACCTTAGAATCTGATAGTTTCAAATCGTTCCTCTCATGTAGTTTGAAGGCCTATCGTGGCCGAGACCTGAAATTTGAATTAGTCATTTGAGGTATCCTTTTTGCCTTCTTGACTGCCTTTTACACTATTCATAATAATTCTTAAAATTTCTCTTTCTTTGTCTTGGACATGCTAACATATGTAGTATTTTCAAGCGACAGAAAAGTAGTGTCCTCACAGAGAGCATGCTGGAGCCAGAAATTATTTTTTAACACTGAAACCCCACAGACTTCCTCACAGACTCTTACATCAAACTCACATCCAGTAAAAGAAAATCTCATAACGCGTCAAAAATGAAACAAAGCATTGCACTGTCGTATTTTCCTACACTGAGGAAATTCAAGCATGGTTTGAAGTTAAAGCCCATCTGGCTGTTACCATCCTTCAACCTACAATTCCCCTAAATTCGCTGGAAACCCTCTATCCTCTGAATTCCCCCAAATGCCCTGCCATTTTCGTTCATTCTGTTCTTGCTCTTCACTGTCTTGCTCTTAGCTATGCTTCTTATACCTCCTCTCCTATTTTGCTGTACACTTCTCTCCTCTGTTATGATGCTCCAGCCGGTAATCTCCAGTCTGCTTATTCCTGTAGTGAGTGTTTGATGGTTTTTTGGACTAATTAATGGAAAGCCCATGCATGTGAAAGCTACTGATAACTCATGATTTAAACTATTGGAATTCTAATTTGTAGTGATGGCAGTATGTCCTAATGCCAAAATGTAACAATTTAAGATGTCACTGGGAGAAATTTGAAGTCAGTTCTTTCCAATTTTGAGTACACTAGGCATCTTTAGCCTATAGATGCTGTTACCCTTAGCATAGTGTTATTTTGTGGGAAAGTTGCTTAACATCATTTGCATGCGTTTCTTGTATTAAATAAGGGAATGAGAATCAGACTTAAAAAATAATGGCTTGTTTTTCTCATTAGCTGAATGAATGTGTAAAATGACTCCTCAGCTCATAAATTTCTCATAATACTGTCTTTCGTGTCAGCCAGCAGTAAGGCCCAGATTAGCAAAGTCATAGCAGGAGGCCCAAAAGATTACAGAAAATTGCTGTCAAAAAATGACTTGACAACATTTTAAGTTTGTTATTCTCCAGCAAAACAATGTAGTCAGCCAATTGCTGGATCCTCTGCACGCTGTTAGCCTCTTCTTGAATTATATTCAGTTAGTGCAAACATGATGTGTTTTTGTTCTACATGCACAGGACAGAAGGTTTACCAGCTTGAACTGGTTTTTCTGTGAAAAACTGTCCGGCACCCCACTGATGCTAAATGTGTCATTAACCTTCTACCTGGGGTGTTTATCACCTTAACTTAGACAATATTCACAAATGCCCTTATCAACATAATGAGGTCAAGGCAGCAATCAATGTCTGCTGTGCTCTCTCTTGTTTCTTGAAAGTACAACTGCTTTTTAAATCAAAATCTATCATCAAGGTTAAAAAGAGTCAGAGAACTAGAGAGCTTCATTGTACCAAGAGATCAGTTCTTATCTTTCTCAAAAGTTGGGTGACCACATAATTTATCATCCAAGGACAATTTTCAGAATAATAATGAGTACCACTGCCAGTTACACTGGAACAACTATGTGCAGACTGGGACTCTCCTGGACAAACTGGGATATATGGTTACCATATTCTATATGAACATCGAAGATAGTATGCTCTTCTCGCAGTTTGACAACCATTAGAAGTTTCAAATCAGGCTTTCAGTTAAAACTTTGAGCTTAATGGACCTCCTGAAACTTATCCAAGCAGCCCACATTGGCACTTACTGCTTTTAATCATGTCAGAAGTTTCGATCCAACCACACCCAAAAACAATCAAAGTAAATAACTTCGAAGGATGATCCAATATTCTGGGGGTTTCTCCTTTCTTCTTCATCTCTTTTAACTGACCATCAATTTTTATTCAAAGTCTCTTAGTTGCATTTGCAAGAGGTGTCGTAAAGACTAGGAATATTTCCATATCGTAATTTCACGTCAACCAACTGGATAAGAAATCATCTTTTACCACTTAGAACTCTCCATGAGTTCATTTTGGAAGCAAAATATCTCATCCACAGTTACATTTAAAATGAAATCATTTTTACTGAAGTTTAAAAAGTTATTGCCCTTGTTCTACATCTTGATTTGGGTGTTGGCAGCATGGAGATTATATATGTAGATATAGATAGATATAAATATATACATATATATATAAAATTTGCCAAAATTTCAAACTGTACAATTAAGATTTGTGCCTTGACTCTATATAATTATACCTCATTTAAAAACTTCTGTGGGGCCGGCCCGGTGATGCAGTGGTTAAGTTCACACATTCCGTTTCTCGGCGGCCCGGGGTTCGCTGGTTCGGATCCCGGGTGCGGACATGGCACTGCTTGGCAGCCATGCTGTGGTAGGTGTCCCACGTATAAACTAGAGGAAGATGGGCACGGATGTTAGCTCAGAGCCAGGCTTCCTCAGCAAAAAGAGGAGGACTGGCAGTAGTTAGCTCAGGGCTAATCTTCCTCCAAAAACAAAAAACAAACAAAAAAACTTCTGTTACCCTGCCAAGACTTACATCAGTTAATTTCTAACAAATATTTTGGGATCTCTATGTGTTTTAATCTCTGTGCCAGGCTTTACTCTAAGTACTGGGGATACAGTAGAGCACCTGGGAGTCAAAGTCCTTGCTTCAAAGAACTTAACATTCTAGTGGGACGAAAGATAAATTCAAAGGTACTAAGTAATAAGATAATATCATATAGCTATTAATCCTATGAAGATAATCCCTAGAGGTGACATTTGAGTGAAGAGCTTAATAAAGAGAATTAGAGAGGAGCATTCCAAACAGTAGGAGAGTGGGGCTCTTAGATATGGTAAAATAGGTAGTATTTTCAAGGGACAGAAAGTAGATTGACAGGACAAAGGAGATGGAGGAAGGTGAGGTTGGAGAGATGGGCAAGGCTAAATCATGTGAATCAGTGAATTATAACCAGGAGTCTATAGGTTAGTGAGTTTTAAGTATAGTTTTTATACCTACTGCCCTCATATTTATAAATACAAAATTTGTATCCTGTGTTTCCTTTAAATATATAATAATACAAATTCTTTCCCAAAAGAAATCTGTACTGATAGAAGACTAGTAACTTTTTGTATTTTTCTAAAACAGAGTTAAAGTCAGACAGAGTGAAAAGGAAGGCAAAGAAATGGTTACTGTGGCTTTCTTGCCTCATTCCCAATTTTTATCTCTTATTTGAAGCTTATAGTATCATTGTATGGACCAGTCCCCTTAACAAATCCCCAGGAATCATGGATTCCTAAGGTACGTATGACCCCAGGATGCTTGTACCCTGTAATACCACTTTATTACGTCAGACTTCCCATGACAATTAAAAGTGGATCCTGAGGAATAATAAAATGCATTTATCCCTAAAATTAATTGGCAAAACTTAACTTTCAGGTGACATGTTCCTTACATGTTTACTTGAAAGGATAGATGTTATATCAAAGTTAAGCAATATTTTCCCTTGATATCAGAATTTTAATATGAACTTATCTAATTTTCAGTACATTTTCAAGAACAAAAATAAATAATATAGGAGACCACATTTTGTTATTTTTGCTTCATTCCATTTGCTAATGTGTCATGATCTGCTAATCCAATTTTCCATCAAAGACTTAAGAAACTGAGTATCTATCAGGAAAATAATACTACATTTTAGGAAAATGATAATACTATATTTCCTACTTTTAAAAATGCCAACTCTTCAATGCCCGTGCATATTACAGATGTTCAAATGGAAACATCAATATGTTATTGGCTTACTAAAGGCATCTACATAATGTAGATGTAATATGACAATATTTGCTGAATAATTGAACAAATGGGTATGGCAGGAGAAAATACGTGTAGCTGGAAGGGTTTGTATTTTGGACCAGCTTGTTTACCAGCATGGGTAAGAATGGCTCTCTGCACGTGAAGGCACAGCAAATGATTTTGTGAGATTATCCTTCTCAACAATGATAATAAATAATTTTCAATGCGAATGCTCCACAAAGGAGGCTAATGCTGCTCTATTTGATGTTTAGATTTCAACATTTTGGGCTGCCAAAACTATTTAAAGCCTCACCGGATCCTGTTTGTGATAGGCCAATGCAAATTTGATGATCCATCCAAATATATAGAGATGTCGCTTTAATGGTGCCATCATTACTAGAGCTGTCCTCTACACAGAAATTCTTAGCCACTAGTAGTAAATGACAGATGTGTTAATTAAGAGACTGAGGCAAAGCCAAGGTTGATGTTCTAATAAACAGGTCATTAACTTTGGTAATGACCAATTTGAGAAGATGATTGTTATTACAAACTATATTCCATGAGTTATGAGAGCAACAGTATAACTCTGGAGTACATCCAATGGTCAGACTATAATGGGAAGTCTTCTAAAGCAATGCATATTTCTAATATGTTAGCTTGCCTATTTGTAACTTTACGTATTTGCAAAATGTGATTTTATATAAAGCAAAACTTATTAAATGTTTAATTATTAAATTCAGGTAAATAATTGGACTTTGAGAGTAAAATGAAAAGCCTTTTCAATAGTAGTTTTAAGATTCTGCCTAACATAAACTTGCTGTGTTAGAATAGCAACTCTTTGCGGAGTCCACAAATGATATTTAAATAGTGTGAAGAGATGTAAAGGAGGTTAGAATCATATCATAAATATGTTGGGAAGAAATTTAGGAGTAAATTTGTCCTCCCCTTCAACTCTTGAGTTCTTAATATAAGAATTCGCTCTACAATATCTGTTTATAGATTGTGCTTAAAAGATTCTCTGCCTGAACTTCAAACATCAGAGTTTTCTTCCTCATAAAAGAATCCATTCTTTGTAGATTAGCTCTTCTTATAAAGTGATTCTTAATATAGAACTAATTTCTACAGAGGATCTAGATGATCTTTATTTTATAAAAAATAAATTTAAAAGTCTGGAAACATTTTTATGTCTTCTTTAAATCTTCCCTTTTCTAATAAAGTATGCTAGGCATTTGCAACCATTTCTCATGTGATGTGACTTGCAGATCCTTCACTGTGGCAACTCCTTTTTGTTGGCCAGAACAATAGCCCTTCCCAACCCTATTTTTCATTGCCTGTTCCCACCATAGAAACTAGAAAAGCTAAATATCTACTTTCTGACCCAACTTTGCAACTGGAAGTGACCATTCTCAATCACACTGAGCAATGAGATATAAGCAAAACTCTACTGAGAACTTCTGGGAAATAGAGGCTTCCTTATAATAGGCTCAATGGTACTCTCTCTCTCATTATTCCCTTCTTGAATATGAACAGGATACCTGTATCTGAAGGAGCTATGTTACAACCCTGAAGTGCCTGCCTAAGGACAGAGTATCAATATGCTAAGCATGGCATACGGGAAAGATAGAAAAATCCTAAGTCCTTGACAACAGGGAGTGAATAAGCCTGTGTAAACAACCTCAAAATTTCATACTATGTGAAAAAAATTCCTATGTATTTAAGACACTGTTTATTGAGTTTTAGGTCCATTTCATGGAGGGTAAGCCCTGGTGGTCTAGTGGTTAGGATTCGACGCTGTGGCCTGGGTTCATTTCCCAGTCAGTAAATCACACTATCTGTTTGTCGGTTGTCATAGTGTGATGGCTGTGTGTTGCTGTGATGTTGAAAGCTATGCCACCAGTATTTCAAATACCGGCAGGGTCACCTGTGGTGGACAGAGTTCAGAGGAGCTTCCAAACTAAGACAGACTAGGAAGAAGGTCCTAGACACCCACTTCCAAAAAAATTGGCCATGAAAACCATATGAATAGCAGCAGAGCTTTCCCTGATACAGCACCGGAAAGTTCAAGGATAGTGCAAAAAGACTGGGAAGGGTCGCCATCTGCTGTACTCAGGGTTGCTAAGAGTCAGAATTCATGGCACTAACCACAACAATGGGACTGAGTAGCTTTTCCTCTTGGTACTTCTTCTTGGCTTCTCTCCGATCTTTATCCACCCATAGTGGAAGAGTTACCCCTGTCATAAGCCACAAAGCATTCCCAGCAAGCCATATGTGGATTGGCCCTTCCACATAGTTATAACATCTTTCCAACATCTCCCTTACCATCCTTTTTAGCCTCACAGTGCCTTTCCCAAATTGAAGCAATGGTCTTAAAGTCATCCTCACTTCCACCCTACTGTGAATCACCCACTGGGGATCTTTGTAGGCTGTCTTAAATTTTCACACTCACAAGACCACGATAGGCAACACTTGGCACCAGCAGACTCAGAAAGACATAGGATGAGAACAGAGCATGCCAACCTGGCGGTGCTGGGCACTCCTCTCCAAAGGGCATCCTCGTGGCAGTTCAACTCCAGTTTACTAGGTGCCGTGAGACAAGACCCTCATGAGATGGGTGTTACCCCAGCTTAAAAGCTTCCCCTATAGGACCTTTCTAGAAAGAGAAATGATTCAAATGTGAATAGTTGAATTTTTTTAAAAGTTACCTGGGGATCATATAGATCAATTTATACTTTTTCATGTGAAAAAAATAAGGCATAAAGAGATTAAATGACTTTTCCGGGAATACAAGGTTACTTAAAGGCAGGTACTAGACTAGAACACAGGCCTCCTAATTCCTGACCCAGTGTTCTAAATAGCCACATTTCTTAAGATTGAGTGAAAACTTTTGTTATTTTTACTTTTATTTGGTTGACATTGGTTTTTTCTTTCCCCTCCAGAGTGAAATTAAAAAATATAAACACATCAAGTTGACTTCCAAGTTATTAAAAATGTAACCGACCCTTTTATATTAGAATTCTAATATTTTAGAGTAAATAAAAAGAATGTCCAGATGTTACTAATTTACTAAAAGTGAAGAGAATAAAGTTACACATCTGCTTATAGACAAATATTGATTCAAAAACATTCTTTTAAACACATTTTTTCTATTTATAAAAACATTTGTAATATTTCACATCTTCAAATGGCAAAACTATATGCAATGTAGCAATATTGCAAAATTTATCTTTGATGGTATCATGACCCAAAATAAGAAAAAAATCTATAATTCTGGTTATAGGCAAAGACTGAAGAGAATAGTCACTGACATGAATAAGTATAGTCAAAACAACTGAGTACAATTATTAATAACTATAATTATATTTATTACTGCCTAATAAATACTTATCATGTGCCAAGAACCATTTGAAAATATTTACATGTAATCCTCACAAACAGTTAATATTGTGACCTTCATTTTACAGATAAAGAAAGACTCACAAGAAAATGACTAGCTGATCCAATGTCACACAACTGGTAATTGGTAGAGACAAGATTTAAATAAAATGACACTTTGATTGTAAAAATGAAAAAAATGCACCCCTCAAATTCCTACAACATAAAGTGGCACCATTGACTCAGATAAATAAATGTATTTCAATGAAAATCATTGCTAATTAGACAATTTCAGTGCTGCCATTAAAATTGTGTTTCTGACATGTTTTATATCTATTAAAATGACAGACAATAATAGATGCTGATAACAAATGGGATAGCAGAATGTTGGCAGCAAAATTAGAATCATGCTTCCAAGATACTTAAAAATGTGGTCTTTGGTTTATTTTCAAACATTATTTGAGGTAATCCAATAAAAGTGACTCATTTTCTTGGAGCCACCATTATACGTATAAAACACCATAGCAGCAAAAATTATAAATTGAACAGGTTAAAGTCGTTATTTTCTTTATTTTTTCATGTCTTTACAGTATCAAAGCAGTGTCAAGAATGAAACCACTCCATCAGTTAACTAGTTGCTTTCTTGACATGATTCCAAAATATTAGCCTGTATGACTATTTAGCTAAATTGTCCATTTTAACTAAATTGGCTGAATATTTTGTTTCCTGGAATTTGTGTGTCTTTTGTCTGGAATTTGTGTGGAACTTGTCAGTATCACTGGAAAATATTGGTTAATTTATTCCAAATCTGAAAGATGCTCTTTTGGATGACATAAGAAATGTGAAAATCAATTAGAAATCATCTCTTCAACCTAAGGCTAATATTGTACATAGGAGAGAGAAAAAAATCTGCTTGAATATCCACAGTAATATTAAGAATATGATAATTTCTGTAAGAATGTGCTAAGTGACAAAGAAAGTCAAAGGAAGTAAAGATTAATTCTCATTGGCATAGGGAATTGGATTTTAAATTTTTGTTTGAAAAAAAATGAAAAATCTAAATGGTTTGGGCTGCCCTTGAAAAACAGTGAAGGCTTTCATGGGAAGAAATGGAGGGACAACATGATGTTGGGAAACCTGGAAGGAGGGGAAACAAGGAGTCCACACGAAAGTACCAGTGCGTGAAGCAGAACAGTGAAAGGAAAAGTTGGAAAAATATATTAGTAAAAAACAAGAAAGGTTTATTTCTAAGAGAGTGAGATTATTGGAACTATGTTTTATTCATAAAACTATGCATATTTGTTCATTCTGGCACTTAATAAATCAGTTGGAAAATGAGATTATTGTTGCAAATAATCCATGTGGGAAGTGATCAGGGATGAGCCATAGTGACATCAGAAGAAATAAAAGATTATGATGGTTGTGTTTGTGTGAGTGGTGATAAAAGTACAGCTATGAAAGCTTCTTACAAAGAAGAATCAATGGGACTTATTTGTTAGATATTATGGGGGAGAGTATTAGACACAGAGGGAAAAGTTAACAATAATTTTGATAGGTCAGCTCTTAGTTTCTGTAGATGATGGTGCCATTAATAACAAGGAGCAGGTAAGCATCAGGATGAATTCAGGATGAGTGCATGGTTTACCGAGAAATGGTGAGTTGTATTTTTTTACATATTTAGTGCATACTCGTAGGGAAGCCATATTAGCAATATAAATCTAGATTTGGGGAAGGAGATTAATGCTAAGAATATGTACTTGAAGCTACTCTCATAGAGAAGAAACTTGAAATTGTGTTAGTGGATGAAACTGCAAAGATCTCATACTGAGAGGAAAACAAAAGGAAAAAAAAGAACTTTGCATAGCATTTGCATTAGGGGATGGAGAGGAAGAAGATATGCTTTTGATGAAGGAAAAAAAGGTTATTTAAAAGCGTAAGGAGCATAAAGAGAAGTCTGAGAAAATAAAAGGAGTAAAATGCACCATTCAGTCCCAGCTCACCAGAGTTAAGCAGAGTCTCAGATCCTGCCTAATCTAAGGAGAATCGATTCTGGGGCAAAGCTCTAATCCCTGTGAAAAAACAAACTTAGCTGAAAAATTATGTTACAGAAAGTTCTTGGAAAAGTAAACGTGGAATAGAGTGGCAATAAGATTTAATCAAGTGAATTGTTGTGTAGCAATGAGGATCCATCTGGAGTTAAATACCGTGCTCGTGCTGTTCTATAATTATCACCATCTACCAAGGAGTTGTACTTGATAAAACCAACAGGATTCTTAATTAATTTGAGAGCAAATAAGGTATATCAGAAAGTCAACAGATATTCTAGGTAGAGGATAAAAGAATTAGGATAGATCAGAAAAGGGATAATCATCTGAAAACAGTAACACAAAGTAGATCATGAGGGAAGAAGCACTTTGGGTAGAAGCAGATAGTGGAGGAGATAGGAATATGAAGGTGTGATTAAAGAGGAAAGACATAAGCTATAAGATACGCAATGATCCCAAGTGACAGTGAGATCCTCTTGAGGTGGCCATGTTTGTAGGTGGCAGATGAGAAGGAGAGATGAGAACCAAAATGTTGAGCATGCTATAGGATGTCAGATTGGTAAAGTTTTAACTGGATAATAGATAAGGGATAATGGATGAGGAAATCATTAAAAAGAATAGAAGGGAATTGGGGGAGAATAGCAATAGTTGACTCGGTTTCAGAATTCACTGAGTTGTGCAACTTAGAAGTTTAAAATACAAGCTTTGTTATGATTTATTAATAACTTGCTTGCACATAGCAAAGAGGAGAAACGGCATGCACTGGAAAGGCAATTCTCAATTTATGAAAACTTCATCCCAGCACTTATTAGAACATAGTTTACACTCTCACTTGGCACCATCTAAGCATTTTATCCATGTCCAGTTCCTTCTGCCTTGCAAAAAAGAAATTACAGTAGTTTGGTTTTCCCAGATCTGTGTTTCAAAAATTTTTATTAACTTTGCCTCCATTCTCTCTTCTCCATTTCCCAGTTCTCATTCTTTAAATATTATTAAAAATAACACTTTAGGCCAGATTCTAAAAGGTGGAAAGATGCTATTCCAGAATTAGAGATACTCATGTTGAGGAAGACGAAAGAATATTATTCAAGGGAGAAGGTCTTGTTTAGTGATGATAGTGAATGAATATACAAGCATGAAGTAGCAGTAGAATTCTACTGTTTTATCAGACCCGCTTCTGCATATATGAGTTGAGAGAACTAGGGGAAAAGATGGTTCATTTGAGAGGGGATGGGAGTTTTCTTCCAATGATTTAAGAGAATTTTAAGCAATAGAAGAATGTGAGAGAATAATTCACCATAGAATTGGGCATCCAAAGAGCTTAATGAAAGAAGTTAACAGATGGGTTAGCAATTGGAGTTGGATTTGGATAGAGAGAAAGCTGAGCTCAAAGTAGTTAAGAGAATGGGGAAATTAACATTCAAAGTGTTGACCCAGAGTAGTGATCACGCGTAACCTGGAAAGGAGCAAATATATTCAGATGTGGCACAAAATAATGGCGGCAAAAGAGATGGAACACTATCAAAGCATGGCCAGAAAGAGTAAAAAGAAAATCCTGGAAAATATCAAAGCCAGCATAACATACAGGATGAGTGCATGGTTTACCGAGAAATGGTGAGTTGTATTTTTTTACATATTTAGTGCATACTCGTAGAGAAGCCATATTAGCAATATAAATCTAGATTTGGGGAAGGAGATTAATGCTAAGAATATGTACTTGAAGCTACTCTCATAGAGAAGAAACTTAAAATCGCGTTAGTGGATGAAACTGCAAAGATCTCATACTGAGAGGAAAACAAAAGGAAAAAAAAGAACTTTGCATAGCATTTGCATTAAGGGATGGAGAGGAAGAAGATATGCTTTTGATGAAGGAAAAAAAGGTTATTTAAAAGCATAAGGAGCATAAAGAAAAGCATAAAAGAAAAGAAAATAAAAGGAGTAAAATGCACCATTCAGTCCCAGCTCACCAGAGTTAAGCAGAGTCTCAGACAAATGTGATATTCTTGATTTTAAATGCTAGACAAGGGAAAATAGATAGTAATAATTAATGTAAGAGATAGCAATATTTTTCAAATATTTGAAACAAACACATATTTAAGCAAGTTACTATTTTGAGAAAATTACATCACAAACAATAATTTTTCAAAGTTAATGGAAGTAAAATATAAAACAAAAGTAATCAATTGCCATCTGATCTATCAATCATACATCACACATTCCTTTTTGCCAAGTTAGATAGTGATTTTTGTTTTATAAGAACTCAACTTACAGCCCAAATTCCAAAACTACATCAGCTTTCTAACTGTAAGTATCAATAAATGTAAGAAGAAAATAATCAATAACAAGAATTAATGGGGCATTTACCATGTGTCAAAATTTTTGCTAGAAGCTACACATCCTTCCCTCATCAAAGAGTCAAAAATCCCTATGAGATGGACCCTATGGTTAGTCCACTTAAATCAGGAGACTCAGAGCAAGAGGGAGGTTAAGAGATTGTACAGTGTCACACTAGAGAAAGTCATGGGACAGGGCTATATACCAAGGAAGACCAGCTGAAGACCAGCTTCCTTTCCAGCTTACGTGCTTAAATATAATATACCGCTTCTCAGCAAGGATTTAAAAAAAGGAAATCCTCATAAGTTTTATGTTTCAGAAAATTCAAAAAGTTCAACGTATTAACACTATGAAGAATATAAAAACATTAATTCAGAATTCTTTTTTTAATTTTTTCCTCATCAACAGAATAAATCAAGCAAAAAACCCACTAATTTCCACTGAATTATGTAAGGAAAAATTCCCCTAAGTTAAAAAAAAAAAAAGATTGATTTTACTATTGTTACCACTGATACTTACTATCAGAATAAAATTGATACAAACACTAGGAAACCTAGGGAATAAGCAATATGTGATTCATTTTATATAACCTTGCATATGGAAATTAAGTAATGTACAAATATTACTGTTTATAGTTAAATGGCAGAAAGTGATGGTTGAGTTTATCCAGATAAGCACAATGAGCCGTCCCATGGAAGGGTTGACCTGGTTATTTCTGCTTTCCCAACAGCTGAATCACTTCAAGGCATAGCCATTTTGATAAATTATCATACAATAGTTTATTGATGCAATACAAAATTTCCAATCAACTGTAACAAAGTCAACTAACACGTCTTCCCTAAGCAGCTTTCATTCCTCGGTGTTTTAACTAATTAAATATGCACACTAAACTGAGATGTGAATTCTCACATATTCACATAACTATTCTATATTGCTGTTTCTGGAGTTTTTAACTCTAAACATAGTACTTAAGCAAAGGCATTATAGATTTTTGCTTCCAAAGAATTTAACAAGTACACTCTAAGTACACAAAGTTAATTTTAATTTTGTCAAATTTATTGATCTTACATTTCTGTGGCTTTACTCTTCCTAAGAGATCATACTTCTGACGCTCCAATGAGGACATACATGGTGCTTTGTTTATGCAATTGCCTTACAATAAATTTAATAGTGAAACTAAACTCTATCTGTAAAAATCCATTTCAGTAAAACATCTTTGATTTCAAGGAAAAGAAAGGGAGGAAATAAAAAGTGTTGATTTAAAAGAAACCTTTTTCAAACAAATGGATTTCAGATTTTATTAGAAGAACAAAATACAAATCATAAAGTTCTCCCTATATTCTTTTTACTGAGATCAAAGTCTCTGAGGGCTTTTTCCCTTGGCTGAACCATCTCAGTTTCAGGGGAAAAAAATCACAGGATGAATCAGCTCACTCATTTTTCCCTCCTTACCCTGTACCTGTTCCTGAAATAGGCTTTTTTTTTTTTTTTTTGAGACTTCATTTTTATAGAGCAGTTTTAGATTCACAGCAAAATTGAAAGGAAGGTACAGAGATTTCCCATATAGCCCCTGCCCCCACACATAGCCTTTACCATTATCAACATAATGTACCAGAGCGGTACATTTGTTTCAATTGATGAACCTGCGTTGACACATTGTGATCACACAAACTCCATAGTTTACATTAGGGTTCACTTTTAGTGTTGCATATTCTATGGGTTTAAACAAATGAATAATGACATGTGTCTGTCACTAATACATAGAGTATTTTCAGTACCCTAAAAATCTCCTGTGCTGTACTTATTCACTCCTCCACTGACCCAGCCCCTGGTAACCACTGATCTTTTTACTGCCTCCATAGTTTTGGCTTTTCCAGAATGTCATGTAGTTGGAATCACATACTATGTACCCTTTTCAAATGTGTTTCTTTTACTTAGTAATATGCTTTTAAAGTTCCCCTGTATCTTTTCCTGAATTGATAACTCATTTCCTTTTAATAGTGAATAAGATTCAATTGTCTGGAGGTACCACAGTTTATGTATCCATTCACCTGCTGAAGGACATCTTAGTTGCTTCCAAGTTTTGGCAATTATGGATGAAGCTGCTATAAACATCCATGTGCAGATTATTGTGTGGAAATAAGTTTTTAACTTCTTTGAGTAAATACCAAGGAGTTCAACTACTGGATCATATGGTAAGAGTGTGTTTAGTTTTGTAAGAAACTGCCAAACTGCCTTACAAAGCGGCTGAACCATTGTGCATTCTCACTAGCTTTGAATGAGAGTTCCTGTTGTTCCACATCCTTGTCAGCATTTGCCCTGTCAGTGTTTTGGATTTTGGTCATTCTACTAAGTATGTAGTGGTATTTCATTGTTGTTTATTTTGCATTTCCCTGATGACATAAGATGTGGGGCATCTATTTATATGCTTATTTGCCACCTGTATATCTTCCTTGGTGAGATACCTGTTAAGAAATTTGGACCATTTTTAATCCAGTTTGTTTTCTTATTGTTGAATTTTAATAGTTCTTTGTATATTTTGGAAAACAGTCCTGTATCAGATGTGTCTTCTGTAAATATTTTCTCTCCTCTGTGGCTTGTCTTCTCATTCTCTTGACATTATCTCTCAGAGAGCAGAAGTTTTTAATTTTAATGAAGTCCCTCTTATTCATTATTTATTTCATGGATAGTGCCACTGATGTTGTATCTAGAAAGAAATCATCATACTCGAGGTCATTAGGTTTTCTCCTATGTTATCTCCTAAGAGTTTTATAGTTTTGCATTTTACATTTAGATCTATGATCAATTTTGTTATTTTTATGAAAGATGTAACATCTGTGCCTAGATTCATTTTTTTGCATGTGGACATCCAGTTGTTCCAGCATCACTTGTTGAAAAGACTATCTTTGCTCCATCATATAGCCTTTGCTCCTTTGTCAAAGATCAGTTGACTACATAAATGGGTATCTATTTCCAGGCTCCCTATTCTGTTCCATTGATTTATATGTCTATTCTTTCACCAATACCACACTGTATTGATTGCTGTAGCTTTATAGAAAGTCTTGAAGTTGAGTAGTATTAGTCTTCCAACTTGAGTGTCTCCCAATGTTGAATCTATAGATCAAGGTGGGAAGAACTAACATTTTGACAATATTCAGTCTTTCTATTCATGATCATGGAATATATCTCCGTTTGTCTAGTTCTTTGATTTCTTTCATCAGAGTTTTGTATTTTTCCTCACATAGATATTGTACATATTTATTTAGATTTAAATGTAAGTATTTCATTTTGGGGGTAGTAATGTAAATGTTATTGTACTTTTAATTTCAAATTCCACTTGTTCATTACTGGTATATAGGAAAGTGATTGACTTTTGTATATTAACCTTTTATCCTGCAACTTTATTATAATCACTTATTAGTTCCAGGACATTTTCTTGGTTGATTCTTTCTGATTTCTACATAGATGATCATGTCATGTGCTAACAATGATAGGGTTATTTCTTCCTTCCTCATCTGAATATCTTTTATTTTCTTTTCTTGTGTTATTGCATTAGCTAGGACTTCCAATAAAATGATGAAAAGGAGTTGTGAGAAGGGACATCTTTGCCTGTTCCTGATTGATCCTAGTGACAAACCATTGAGTTTCTCACCATTAAGAATGATATTAACTGTAGTTTTTTTGTAGGTATTCTTTATCAAGCTGAGGAAGTTTTCCACTATTTCTACTTTACTGAGAATTTTTGTTATGAATGGGTGATGGATTTTGTAAAATTCGTTTTCTTCATCTATTGATACGATCAAGTGATTTTTGGTTTTTAGTCTATTGATGTGATGGATTACATTAATTGATTTTTGAATACTGAACCAGCCTTGCATACCTGGGATAAATCTCACTTGGTTGTGGTATATAAATACTTTTTTAACACTATTGAATTCAATATGGTGATTTTTCATAGCAGATTTTTGCATCTCTGTTCATGAGAGGTATTGGTCTGTAGTTTTCTTTTCTTGTAATGTTTTTGTCTGGTTTTGATGTTAGGATAATGCTGGCCTCATAGAATGAGTTAAGAAGTATTTCCCTCTGCTTCTTTCCTCTGATAGAGATTGCAGAAAATTGTTATAAGTTCTTCCTTAAATGTTTGGTAGAATTCACCAGTGAACCAATCTGGCCCTGGTGTTTTCTGTTTGGGAAGTTTATTAATTACCAATTCAATTACTTTAATAGATTAGGCCTGTTCATATTGTTTTATTTCTTCTTGTGTTAGTTTTAGCATATTGTATCTTTCAAAAATTTGGTTCATTTCATCTAGGTTATAAAATCTGTGGGCATAAATAAAATCTTTAAAAAAAAAAAAAGGGGGGCTGGCCCCGTGGCCGAGTGGTTAAGTTCGCGCGCTCCGCTGCAGGCGGCCCAGTGTTTCGTTAGTTCGAATCCTGGGCGCGGACATGGCACTGCTCATCAGACCACGCTGAGGCAGCGTCCCACATGCCACAACTAAAAGAACCCACAACGAAAAATTCACAACTATGCACCGGGGGGCTTTGGGGAGAAAAAGGAAAAAAAAAAAAAGAAAAAAAATAAAATCTTTAAAAAAAAATCTGTGGGCATAGAATAGTTCATAGTATTCCTTTATTATTTTTTCAATGTCTATGGGTTTTGTAGTGATGTCCTCTTTTATATTTCTGACTAGTAATTTGTATTCTCTTTCTTTTTTTCCTGGTTAGCCTGGCTAGAGGCTTACCAATTTTATTGATCATTTCAAAGAATCAGCTTTTAGTTTCGTTGATTTTCTTCTATTGATTTCTTGTTTTCAATTTTATTGATTCCTGAGAAGTTACATGTACATCCATCACTTCAGCATTGAAATTTTCCAAATCTATTGCTACAACTCCGATTTATTATTTTTCCAAGCTCCTGACTTATACCACGGTTCAAAATGGCTACTAAATGTTCATTGGCCCAGAGACCTTCAACAGTCCCTAAACTGAAATTATCCTTCATTAAGCTACAACCTGCAACCTGAAAACCTATTACTCCTCCTGTTTTCCCTATCTTAGTTAAATGCCACACGCCCAGTTGCCCAAGCCAGAAGATGGAATTCTCTGAGACTTCTGCTGCTCTCTTATGCCATCATCCAATTAGTTACTAAATTATTTTATTCCTACTTTCATTTGAAGTCAAGTTTTCTCTTGATTTTCTCCCCTCTTTACTACCATCCCGTAGGGCCTCCTGATATTTCTGTTTAGGACTGTGACCACAGTCAGCCGCTCTATTCACTTTCAGTGTCTCCATTTCCCTCCCCACCCCAGCTATCTATTTCCTATGTTGTTCTCAGGGACATCATTCTAAAACTCAGATCTCATCTCACTTTCTCCCTGGTTAAAGTCCCTCAGTGATGGTTAAAGATGAAAGTCCAAGGTTCCCCTTCATGATCTGGCCCTTGCCTGGCTCAGGCTACTGTCCTATGGATACCCAGTTGCCTGGAGGTGCCTGGAGCAGTCCTCTGTTTCATCTGTGTTCTATTCTCCTGCATGAATCAGTATTGGCCTTGTCAGTCTACAGAATGGCTAAGCATCCTTTAGGCCCAATTAAAATATCACCCGTTTCAGAAAGCTTTCCTTAAAGAGAATAAACAGAGTTTCCTTGAGGAGAATAAATAGCGTTTCCTTATTTTTCATCCCATTTCCCTTTGTACAAATCTCTAGCATATGTTATTCTTTTTTGTCTTTCTCCATCACTATGCTGCAAGTCACTGCTTTGTCTTTTTCTTCCCAAAATTCACAAGGCACTGCCTATAATAACCCTTAATATTGGCCAAATGCACTGATGAATTAGTATAGGAGTAGAAAATGGAGGAAAAAATCCATTTAAACCTTTGTTTCTCGACTGAATTGCTTCTCATACTGGAAGTACAGCTTAGTGGTAAACAGAATACTCTCTGAAGCCAGATGTATTAGTTATCAATTGCTGCATAACAAATCACCACAAACCTAGTGGCTTAAAATAATACAAATGTATTATTATACACTTACTGTGGGTCAGGAGTTCAGTCATGGCTCATCTGTGTCCTCTGCTTTAGATACACTGACAAGGCTGCAATCCATGTGTTTGCCAGAGATGCGGCTGAAGGCTTGAAAAGAAAGGGATCCATTTCCAGGTTGATGCGGCTGTTGGCAGGATTTAGTTCAATGTCGGATATTGCACTAAAGGCTTCAGTTCTTTGTTAGTTGAAGGCCAGAAGCTACCTTTAGTTCCTTGCTACTTGGTCCTCTCAAACATGGCAGCTGGCTTATTAAAGCCAGCTAGAGAGTCAGCTAGCAAGACAGAAGTCGCAGTCCCATGTAATATCATCATGGAAGTGGCATCCTATCACATTTGCTGTATTGGTCAGATGCAAGCCTCTAGGCCAGCCTATCCTCAGAGAGAGGAGATTACACAAGGGGCTGTGTGGAAGACAGAATATTCTAAATCCTCCGCACAAGATTCTCATCCCCTCGTCATTCAATCAAACACAAATCTAGGCACTGCTGTGAAAGGACTTGAAGGTGCAATTAAAGTTACTAATCAATTGGCCTGATTTGTAGGAAGAGATTATCCACCTATACTATACAGATGGACCCAATCTGATCACATGAGCTCCTAAAAGCCAAGAATTTTCTCTGGCTGGTATCAGAGACATGAGGTAGCAGAGGAAAGCAGAGAAAAGGAGAGATAGAAGAGAAGGTCAGAGAGATCCAGGACTCCACCTGCTCTTGCTAGTTTTGAAGATTGAGAAGGAGAATCATATGCCAGGATGTGGACAGCTCTAGAAGCTCAAAATGACCCCTGACTTATAGCCAACAAGGAGTCAGGGACCTCAGTCCTATAACCACGGGAACTAAATTCCGCTACAAACCTCAAAGAGCCTAGAAATGTTTTTTTATCCTGGAGCTTCCAAAAAGAACACAGCTGTGCTGACACCACAACTGCAACATTGGGAGACTCGCTATTTCCAGACTTTTAACCCAAAGACATTATAACACAAGAAATTTGGGTAGTTTTAAGCTGCTAAACTTAGGGTAATTTGTTAAGGCATCAATAGAAAACTAATACACGTGTATACCAGGAGGTGGCGATAATTAGAAGGCATCTTAGAATCTGCTACCAAATCAGACTACCTGGGCTTTGAGACTTACTAGCTGGATGACCAGGGCAAGCCACTACTTTGTGCCTCAGTTTTCTCATCTGTAATGTGGAGACAACAATAGCAATACATAACTCTTAGGGTTGGCGTTAAGAATAAATTTATATGTGTAGAGAATAGTGACAGGTAGATTGGATGTGCTATATCTGTTGGCTATTAGTCTTATTTCTAGAAGATAATAATTTCTATTTTCCTTAAAATCTCCAGGCACAGTTATTTTAGAAGTAAAAGAGTTAAAGTTATTATCACAGTACAGTATTTCACTTTATTTGCCAAAAATAGCAGGGAGGCAACACAAAATTATAATATAGAAAACTTTCCTTATCTGAATATATCAGGCAATAGACATGCAGTTGTTGATAGAGATCAGCTGGTGCCATTCGTTAGGGCAAACCAGTATAAATGCAGCCAGATGTTTCACTGACTTCTACTACAATTGATTCAGTTCAGCCAACAGATTCTCTCAGATAAAAAACTTAGCATTGAATCAATGGTTTATATTTTGCATTTATATTTAACTTTCAGATAGTTTTGATAATTACTCTACAGGGAAAATATCGTATGTCTTGCCATCTCCAATTGTTTTCTGATTATGAGTTCCCTTAACCTCCACCCCTGCATTTGGTCTTTTACATTAGAGTTTTGAAATATATCTTAATTTCTTTTCATGAATTTATCATGTCAGACTGTCATAAATTAATCCCTTTCCTACTCTTCTTTCTGAATCTAATTCTTTATTGGACATTATAGTTCATCTCTTAAGGGACTTGAAACAAGAAAGAGCAATTAATTTGTGTGGAATTTAAAGGTTATTCTTCTAGATGAACTTGTTTTTAATAATTTGAAACTGATGATTCTCAGGGTTGTAAATTTCTCTGTTGGAGTAAGTTACATATTATTTTAAGTCGTCTTGCCTCTTTTAGTCCATTAAATCATTGTTCTGAAGTCTGCATTATGGGAGAATTTTTCTGTTTTTGTAACTCAATTTTTGACAATCTTTCCTTGGCTACTCCTTATCCACTGATTTTTATGACTATGGAAATTATTTTTAAGTAATTTATAACAAAAATAAAGTTTCTGTCTTATTTTTCCTTTTGAGATATCCCTAAGTCTAGTTTCATGAAAATACAACATTTCTCTATGCTTTCTAAATTTAAAGAATTATTCTGCTTTATCATCATCATCATCATATTATTATACTGTCCCTCTCTGGGGAATGCAAATAGAGACAGCTGGTGATTTGCCTATTTTTCTAACTCTTCTTTAATCCCACCTTGTCTGTTGAGCTTAACCTTGTCCCAAATTTGTAACTTCATCAAAAATAATAAATAAAGACACCTTTAAACCACCTGGGCAGTTGGAGATGAGGGGGGAATCTATGAATAAATACATCTTCATTCTCTGAATGTCCTTCCTAAGCTTGCCATTTTGTGTGTGTGAAATTCCTCCCCTTTCAGATCACACAAATCTAACTGAAAACCTCACTTCTATGAGAAAATGGAAGGCATAATAGTGCCAGGTGGTGACTGGGAAAACAGCAATGAGGTGTGAGTGGTTACACAGTTGGAAAACCATGGGTGGCCCTTTCCCTTTTTCATACTTGCCTCTGAAGTCATCTTCGTAGCCAAAGAGTCTAAAAAGGCTCCATGAAGCCCTAACATCCTGGAAGCATCATTTTATCATTAATCTAGAGGTCAATCCAAGCACCTGCAAGAATATCTCTATGTATTCTGTGATTGCTCAGTGACTGCTTGGTTCCCAAACAGCAATCTCAAGGAAAACAGTCTGAATATCATTAGAAGAGAATTTAAAATTTGGATCCATTTTTCTGGTAAACAAGTAAAATTTGCCATAGTGACCATGAGCTTCTCTAATGGTGGGGCCATCCATCTCTTTAATGTCCTGTAGTGTATTATTGATTTCATAAATACATCATTTTCATCAGAAATATGTATTATTAGTGTCTTGCTTCAAACTTAACTTCGCTGCCATATTGAAATGAAGAACAGAATTCAATATTAACCTTGAAATTTAAACTGGGTCTCCAAGGGGTTCATTCTAGTCCATTCTCATTTATACAAATGACTGGAAAAATATAAACACATTAAAGAAAGACATGAACATAAAGCAAACAGCCAGAACAATCCAAAAGTGTTCAGAGAAGCTTTGTAAACACAGTTATGTGGTAATAAAGTGGGGTTTTGACAGATGTATAATATGCTATTTGGCCTACAAAAGATATTTGCGGTCATTTCAAAAACAATTAGACAACATTGGGGAGAATTGCAGCACTGAAAAAAGGAATGAATTTTAAAGCAGCTACTAACCTTTCCTGACATTTAGAATGTATCATAAAATGTTTGTTTAATGCATAACACATAATCTTGTTCTAACTATTCTCCTTTGTTTTTAATTGTAATAATCAGGAGGGATCTTATAATTAACAACTGGCACCCAGGCATCAGCCAATCAGAACACATTGGGAAAGAATTCTACAGGCCCTGATTTGCCAGTGAATTCTTTAGTTACTGATTTATGCTGAGGTCTAGCGGACTGTGGGGGATGCGTGATGGCAGCTGAGATAGTGAAAGATTCTCAGAGATAGAGAGTGGAGTTTTAGCAACCAGTTCAGAATGATTTAAGTACTATAACTATGCTAATGTGTACCAGCTAAATATCAGCCCTGGTAATTATTATAGTAGTTATTGAAAGGGTCCTTCAAATATATATGCATTTCTTCCAAGTAGGTCAAAATATAGTGTGTGTATTGACAATAATCCCTACATAGAATTGATTTTTAAAAGCAATATTTTTTAGCACTTTGTAACTGAAAAAGAGGAGCTTGGAGTTAACTGCATCTAAATCCTTAAATTAGAGAGTGGGTTAAAAATAACTGATGGAGGAATTACGTGTGTGTGTGTATGGCTACTAGACATATATATATGACATACATATATATGTCATGTATACATATACAGTTGCTCTCTATGTAGCACATATATATATCATATCTTTACCCATATATATAAATATATATGTATAACTGCTTTAAATCAAAATTGTAATCTTTTCCTTGGTTTCTGCAAGAACTGTATAACTTTTAGAAAGAAAATACTCTAGTTTTCCACCTCTGATTTCCTGTTTTCATTTTTAATAATTGCTTATTTAAAACTAGTCAGAACCTGTTAGGAGAAAAAAATAAATCAGAATGCATTTATTAGCATGTTTTACAGCGAAGATATACAGTGAACACGACTTTAAAGTTTCTCAAATATAAAACATGTCAATGGAATTTTATCAGTGATAGAATAATACTGTGAAAACATAAGAGGAAAAAACAAGATTTTGTCTAAGCAAGAAAAGGCAAGATATAGCAAAAATGATATTTGCTTAACAATGTTCTTAGTAATTTCATCACCAAAGTAAATGAAACATTCATGAGGTTGAAACGTTGTTTTTTTTCTAGATCAACAAAATTCTATTTTTGTGTTTTGAAGCATTTAATACTATTTTTAAAGAATTACAAATAAATAGAAAAATTCTGTGTCATATACAGGAGTCACACAAACTTTGGGTACATTACATATTTTGTCCCTGTCACTCAGAGCCCCAGATACCCTTGTTGATTCCATCAAAATGACTAAAATGGATTAATTTTATACTTAATCTATGGAATGCAGTGAGATTTTTTTTTCCCCATCATTTCTTGTGTTTCTCAATTTTCAACCAGTGCCTACATTCTGTGCTGGTCTAAGTTTCCTAAATATTGATATAACTAGTCTTTTGACCACACAACATGCACAATGTCATCAAAGTCAACTGCATTTTTCCCTCCTGTTCCCTCTTTACATTTTATTCTGTGGGAGTAATCTCCCCTTGGCCTAAAATGGAAACCAGGGTCAATGTCATGAGTTTTATCCCCACTATTAGAAAATGCAAATTTACAGGCAACTTTAATCCATTAATTCTAACATTAGGTATTAATCTATGACCCAATTTTCACTTAAAGGTAAAACTTCTCTTCACCCCATTCACTCTGCCCTGTAGATACATGACAGTTACCTGCAGAAGCGGAAGGGGTGTGCTGAGTTTCAGCTCTTACCCCACTGACTTCTTGCCCCATTTATTTGGTGATATTTTAGGTCCCAACACAGTCAAATCAGGGGGGATGAATAAAAATATAGATAGACTGTTCTGACTTGGATGTGCTTTTGAACTTCCTAGGCTTGGAAGATAGTTAAAACTCACTCTATTGTGGGGGACTTTGGTGGACCCTTTAGAAAGTCCCATTACTAAAGCCTTTTATTGGCTGTTTCTTGTCACAAGCAAAGTATTGATTTACCAAGCTGGCCATTCCCACTCTGTTGCTCTGTCCCTGGTTCACTGACTGTACCAACTAATAGTTAAGACCATGAGTTTTAATGTTAAATAAACTTGATCTTAAATCTTGCTTCCATTACTTGCCAACTAGAACCCTAGAACCCTTAGGCAAATGATTTAATTTACTAAGTTCAGGCTTGTTCTGTGTGTGTGTGTGTGTGTCTGTGTGTCTGTGTGTGCGCACATGCATGTTAGGTATTTTCCATCAAGGCTGAACACTAAATTCTTTCCTTGGAGGCTGAAACACTAGAAAATAAATTTCCCAGACCCACTTGCCATCAGAAGTCAAGTTCACATTCCAATCAATGAGAGAACTTGTGCAAGAATTGGAAGATAGAAGAGAAGGAGAAGCTATTATTCTGTTCTAAAGATAACAGAGATACGTGGGGGCAGAAGGTATCTAAGAAGATTTTAGTAGCTTCAGGAGAGCTCCTGAAAAATCACCTGCTTTGCTGTTGTGGGAAATAGAGATCAGCAGCATTTGCCTGTCAATTTAACAATTCCTTATTTCCTCACATCCAGTAGTGGTTTTCTCTGGGTTTCACTTCCCAGCACTACAAAAGTCTGTAAGTAGATAATCTATCAAATCCTTTCCTGCTAAAATACCTACCTAGTTTTTATTCTCTAGCTTGACTAATAAGTGTGAAAAGTTTTTAAAAAGTAATATTAGATATTTCATAGGATTGTAGTGGGAAATATATAAGATCAAACATTTAGCACAGTGCCTGTTGCTGTTACTGTCATCACTATTATTTTACTATTGATTGAACACTCTTCTCGATCCTAACCTCCCTGACTAGATACACATCACAATCAGCCACCGTGCCTACGAGAAAGAAGCCAACTTCTCAGACTCGGGATTTCCAAGAGAGGTTTCATCATCTGCAAATACAGCCATCCTGACAGCATCATTTAGAACTTTGGTACTCAAAACTTCACAATTATCTTTAACTGAAATGTTTCTATAATCTGTCACAGCCAATTACATTCATTCTCTCTCTGCAACATTCCTCTCATGTATTTTTCACCATTTCTAGGGGTACTGCCATAATACATGGAAAATGAAATGTAAACGATACAATGTATTTAATCATCCAGGATACCCAGCAGAGTGCTGGTCCATAGTAGGCTTTCAATTCTAATTACTTTCTTTTTCCCATAAGGCTTTGAATATTATTGCAAGTATCCTAATTGGTGTCCTTGTAAGAATGTCTCCTTGCTAACTTTGCCTCCGGTATCTCCCAATTCTCATCTATATTGCATTCTATTGCCAAATTAATCTTCCTAAAAGAGCCTTCTGAGCACGGCATTCAAATTGTCAGACAACTTCAGATAGCCATGGATTAAATTTTTGCCTGCCTCCCCAGGAATTGAAAGTTCTCCATACTCTCTGTCTGTCTAATGTTACCACTCACTGCTACTCTCTTTATAACTCATTTTTCTAGTAAAACTGAAGTATTTATTGTTCCCTAGGAAGCCCCATACTTTGTATCTCTGCTTTTACTATTTGTCCTTCTGCCTAAAATGCCTTTTTCCCTGTCTTTATCCACAGTAATTGTACCCATCTTCCAAGGTTGTTCAAATCTCATGTTGGTAATGAGGCTATAGCCAAAGTGAACCCTCTCTCTTTTTAACCTTTCTTATGGTTAAACTGACCATAGTCTGCCTTATGTTATAGTAATTTGTATATTTCCATATATTCTAGTTAATTATCTCGGCTCTTCTATCACGAGACAGAAGTGAGAACTGCATTTAAGACCTGGTACAAGAAGATGTGGGATAAGGAAAAATGGTTAAGACCATTAGCTGAAAATTCAGACCTGGGTTAAACTTTCACCTCTTCTACATTTCAGCATCATGTCTACATAACATGGGTTTATTTAAGCCTCCATTTTTATCTTTAAAAAATGGATAAAATCATATTGTACTCAAAGTTCCATATGCTACTTAATCAATCAATAACCAGTTCCTTCCATTTCCTTACTTTTTAGATTTTGTTTTAAAAAACCTGATATTAGAAAAACGTATCTGTTTTCATTAGGAGTCTACTTTATAACCTACAAGATGCTCTGACACCGTAGACTCTTAGTATTTGTTGCACGAATATATATAAATTGCAGCCACTACAGTACATTTACAATGAGCTTTACAACAGCTCACCATTTAGTGCAGAATCACTTTTTTAGTCTTTATAAAATCTGAGGATTTCCTCTGTCTCCAGGCTGGCTTCATGCATTTATTTTTAACATTATTCACTGGTTATTTGCATTTTTCCAATGAAAAATGTGTTTTTTAGACCTCCTGAGTCACTACTCCTTTCTCCCCTCTTCATATTCCCTGTGTCTCAGATTATCCTGCTCTTCACTTTTCTGTATAGGAAGCAGTAATCTCATCAGTCTAGTTGACCAAAGGATTACCTTGGCCCATGTTTACCAAATAGAACATTAAATATGGCTTCAAATAGGAAAGTGTATCATTCTTCTAAAGGGAAGGCATGAATTCAGTCAAGCATGAGCAATCTACATTTTGCTTGGTTAGGGATTTATGTCAACAGCAACCTGAAAGGGCAAAGTATTTCTCATGCCAAATTTTATAGGATATAACTGACCAATTAAAAAAACAAAGGTGTCAGCATTTGTGTGTCCCTTCAGAAGGCATCATGTCAGCAACTTATTCTTCACTGCAGAGTTTTAACACACCATTAGGCAGCATCCATGGCCAAACTGATGTTGCTGTGACTTTTCTTTGCTGCTCCCAGCACCTTTGAACCCTAAATCAACAAAAGAACACCCAAGGCACTCGTAATCATAGAAAGCAACAAGGTTCATTTGGAGGAGCAGTGGACCCAGAATTAGATTACTTATTCAATTTTTCAACATTATTGATCAATTACTGTATGATAGCTGTTGGTGAAATTCCAGTTCAGGAACAAGTAACAGTAAAAACTCGGGGAGAAGGAAGAGACAGATATAAAAACAAGTAAGAACAACTGAATGCAGAAAGTGACATATGACAAAATACTACAGATTTCCCAGATGTCAGAGGCACTTATGGGCCTCTATAGAGATCTGACTCGTTATTGAAGTTTTTCCATTCACTTAACCATTATTACTCTAGCACGCTTCTGTTAGATGTCAGCTAGATCAAGGTCCTTCTTTATGTCTGTTCACCTTACCCAATACAAAACTAAAGTCTTTATCATCACTTATGAAACTTTCATTTTTATTTTATTTTAGTACTACTATGATAAATGCTGTTTCAGTAGCTTTTGGGGGAAAATTTTTAGCTAACAGAACTGCTATCTGGAGCCATTTCCTAAGCAAGTTTCATATATATATAATTATTACAAAGTTTTAGATTGTAATTGTAATTGGACCACATTATGTATCCACTTCAATTCAGACTCAAAGAACAAAGTTTTCTTAAAAAAATGTATAATTGGCACAAAAGACTAGCAAGTTGTTATTATTCCTAATAAAGATCACTACAGACTAATTGCTACAAAAACAAAATTTTAAAAAAGAGTAATATCCAAATAGAAGAGTTGGTAAAAAACATTGAAAATAAGTTTTCCAAATAAATAATATGAGATGCCAATAAATATATATTTTTTAATCCCACTAGTGATAAAAAAAAACGGTAAATCAAATGAAACACCAGTTTTCACTTGCAATGTTAGTAAACATTCTTTAAGGATAATTTCCACTATTTGTGAGCATACACTTCTCCTAGAAGCATTGCTACATTTTTAGGGAAACTTCATGTAGCAAAACTCTGACTTTCAGGGGGCTGGCCCAGTGGCACAGTGGTTAAGTGCGCATGTTCTGCTTCTCAGCAGCCTGGGGTTCACCGGTTCAGATCCTGGGTGTGGACAGGGCACCGCTTGGCACACCATGCTGTGGTAGGCGTCTGGGCACACCATGCTATGGTAGGCGTCCCACATATAACGTAGAGGAAGATGGGCACGGATGTTATCTCAGGGCCAGGCTTCCTCGGTAAAAAAGAGGAGGACTGGCTGTAGTTAGCTCAGGGTTAATCGTCCTCAAAAAAAAAAAAAAATTCTGATTTTTAGGATTTATCAAAAAGAAAAATCACAAGTGCAGAAAATGTTTTGTACAAGAGTGTTCTTCTAAAATAATATTATTTTAATAATAATAGTATAATAGTGGCAGATGACATCTATTGGAGGCATCTGGCACTGTATTATGTACTTATTTATATTATCTAATTATAATATAAAAAACAAAAAAACAAGCATATACAACCAAATATATGCATGAAAGGGGTGCATTGCATGCAGAAAATTTAAAATAATAATAAAATCTAGCAAAATTTATCTTTTCTTTTTTTTTTACCACTGCACTGTCAATTCTAAATGTCAGTGATTAAACGCTCCTCCACAAAAAACTTTTGTTAAGTGTTAAACAATTGTTGTGATTACTTTTGAGATTTAATAATATAGATGTCAAATTAAGGATTTTAAAATCACTTATCCTTTAATAAACATTTCTTCTATATCAATTAATTTTACAAGCTCCCAGTTACGTCGCCAGCCTCCACCATACATGAACTCAGCTACGAGCATTTATTTAGAGAATAACCACCTAATGATTTCAAATCATTAAGCTCAGTTCAGGGGCAAATTGTGTCTCTAACCCTTGTGATGATACCTATTCCTATATTTACTCACTGGATTTGAAGTAAACAGTGATAGTGTAATGGTTGCAAAGAGGGAAACACAAAACTAGAGTTACTTCAATTCTGTCATTTTACACATCTATCTGAAGGGGGTGGTGAGGTAGGTTTCATTCTGTGGTCTCCTTTTGGCTTGTAGACATCCACCCTGCCCATGTGCTCACAAAACCTCTAATCTCATCATAAAATCCCCACCCTCATGACTTCATCGAACCCTAATTATCTCCCAAAGGCCCCATCTCCAAATACCATTACATTGAGGGTTAGGGGGACACGTAAACATTCAGTCCATAACAGAAAACAATTCAGGAAAGTGGATTTACAGTATACTCGTTGTGTAGTCAAAAGTGTATTTTCAGCTTTAATGAAGTGAATTAATATGTAATCCACTGATTTTTGCATAGATCATTGCCAATTGAAAGGGACATACATATTGTTTTCTCAGTCTACCAGTCTTCTGTAATCGTAATGTCTGCATCATATTGCTTTGTTCACCCTGTTGTCTGAGAATATTGATTATACAAAGCATGCTTAGTCATTATATTGAAGTTGAATGAAAATTACGTTCAAAAGTGACATAGCACATTACATATTCTCTTACATGTGGTCAGGTATATTTGAGAATTTGTTCTTCACAGGTGATGCCCAAGGGCTTTGACAAAAGGGAATTGAATCACTGATGTTTTCCTCATTGTGGGTTGAATTACAATTCAAGCTGGTGAAGAAAACCACATTAGTCATGAAGAGCTTTCCTAGGGCAGACTATATCAAAAGAGATATGTGACATATGTGTATATTACTAAAGATATTTAGAGTACCTATCACAGCATGAAATTTAAAATAAAATAGAGGAATCAGAGCTTTTAGCAAAGGAGATACTCTGTGACATCACTTTTGTGAGACTAATTTTGACAGTTCAGAACTTTCTGAAACCAAACATAGCTGATCATGAAAAAAAGCCCAAAGGCTTTTGAATCAAATGAAATTAAGCTTCGACACTGCTGGGAAGTAGATGCGTCTTAATCTTTTAGATTAGAAAAGAGTAAAATGGAGGCTGAAACATGTTAAATGAATTGCTCAAGGCCACTCATTAAAAGTATCACTGGCCTTTCTGAAGTATTTTATCAGATGAAAGCCAGACTAATTCCATGATTTTATTATACCCATTGTGCTTTGCTGGTTAGTAGATACTTTTCTTTTATCTAGAAGAATTATAGATTTATTACTCTTTTGTTTGCAGTCTTGAGGGGATGGGGAGCAACAAAAGAGCACGAGTTTTTGCCTCACAGTATTTAACATGTCTAGAAACCACAGATCTTGTCTAGCTTTTCCCAATACCAATAACACGTTTTCTAAATTAATGTACTTATACTTATGGAAAATAAAATTCTACTACGTTAACCAGAAAAATTATTTAATTTAGTGTGTCTATTGCTTTGTTGTTGTTCCCCCCTATACTTTGAAGAGAAGTTAGCTCTTTTCCCATAAGTCATTACTTTAATATATTAAGGGGGAATGAGGCCTGATTACATTTCCATGTTTCTTTTTAGGGTGTATTTGCATGCCCAGAGATAGCTTTAAAGTAATTCCTATGGGGTATATTTTATGGCTTAACAGAGATGAAGTATTGGGTTTTTCTTTTAGTTTCGGTTTACTGTAAAAGGAACTTGAGTGGCACACCCTACAAAGGCATCCTAGGATGTTCTGACACTTACAAGACTAGACCAAATGCTATGGAATACATTAGGAAACGATTTTCCATTAAGTTTTGAAATCTTTCTCTTATTTAAGTGACTGTAAAAATAATCATCAAAGTTCTTCAAAGTTACTCTTTCTTTAAGACTTTGAAAGGATTCCAAATAGGGTATTTCTGATAATTTGGACTGTTCTGTTTCTATACTGATAGTGCTTGAATGTATTTTTCAAACTTTTCCCAATCCAAAGTTACACCATCATCACCGCCTTGCTATCAGTAATCAGTCTGCCTGGAATATATTCAAGTAGATTTTAGAAAATTCCAGTAAAATATCAAGTATTTGCACTGATAAACCAAATTCATTGTAATATTACTATGAAATGGACAGAAAGTTATCTTTTTGTAGCAGTGCAGTGGCAGTCGATTTTAATTCCCACCAAACCTGCCTTACCATTTCCAGCCTAAGTCTCAGAGTAGAGATACATTATTCATTTCTCCTAGAGAGCAATGCATGCTCAAAGATATTGAGGAAAATCTTAGTCAAAAATTTTACGTGATTTACAAGGATCAATATAATCTAGTGATGTGTAACATTTTTTGTATATCTCTATCTCTGTATCATACAACATCCATAGGGCATATATCAGTCAAGCAGACTAATATATAACCCATTTCCAGTTTGCTAAAGGTCAGATAATTCCATCTGCACCCCCAAATTACCCTTGAAAGCATTTTTACTCATAACAAATCAGATTTAACACCTCATCAGATTCCATCTTCAGTTTGTGTTATTTCAGATATTATTCCACTTTAAGAAATAAGCTGCATTTAAAATTTTAAAATTCACACCAACTAGTCACCCCCATTTAGCAAATGCTTATTTACATCAAAGAAAACAGAAAGCCTTCTCCAAGTAGCCCTTATAGGGAAAATAATAGCTTTTTGGAACTACAACAAATAGTTTGAATTAAAAAAATATGTGAACTTTAAACATTTTGTTAGTTGTATTTTCTATATTTCTGAATCATATGGTGTTGAAATATCATAATATATAATATTTAAAAAGTCTTGCTTTATGCACAAAATGTGAAGCATTAGGGAATGGACAGAAAGTTATCTTCAAGTATTCATCCTTTTAATATTAGTAGGCCAAATGATACGTAAGCCATGTTTTAACTACAGCAATTTGGCAAAGCAGATTATAGATTGAGCAGAAATAATCTCATCGTTTGCCAATATCCTGCGAGCCATATTTTGGTTATACAGTGGATTACTGTCATTTGCTGCAGTTATGTTCCACAAAGTCACTGCAAACACTGAGTTAGCAATTTCCTCATTGCTCATAGAGGAAATACAGGGTTAGGTTCTTGTCAGCCTCTGGTCACAACATTTCAACAGAGCATTACACAATGTTGTTTTATGTATATTTCTGTATAATGACACCTTATTTAATATATGTTATTGATTGATTAACTTTGAACTCATGGCCAACAGCACTATAACGCATGCCTGAACAAAACTTATCTAGCATATATTTTTCTCCCCAGAACATATCACAGCCTTCTCATGCTTAGGAACACTAAATAGTACTTCAGCACTGCTCAGCCACCATTTTAAGCAGCAAAACCACCAACAAAAGCATAAAATGTGGAAAACATGGCACTAAATAGACCACAAAAGGACAGTTGTTTACAGTATGTGAGCTGAAACAAGAAGGCAGAGCGTAGCCCTGTTCGACCTCACCTGGAATACGTGCTATCAGACAACTGGAATTTTTGCCACTCTGCATGCACACATCTGCAACTGATGGAGGAAATCCCTACCCTTACAAGTATTGACTTTAGGGTTACAAATAAATTTTAGTGAGCAGATGAATTCCAAATATAGAAGGTGAATAATGAGGATTGACAGCATATACATTGGAACTTGTGCAAGTCATTTTAGTGACTCTTGTGCTTTTTTTTAACAGTTATGTATATGACAATGGAAAGTATTTTATAACCTATAATGATGTTACTCAAGTATTTATGAAGTGCTCTTGCTAATTCTGGTGCTAGTGCTAAAAAACCTACCCCACAATCAATAACTTTGTAATAAATGTTAAATGTGATGAAATACAAGACCAAAAACCACCCTGCTGCTCACTTAGGAGAAAGCATGTTATCAAATATTAGAGATATTGATAACACTTTTTTTTTTTTGGTGAGGAAGATTGACCCTGAGCTAACATCTGTTGCCAATCCTCCTCTTTTTTTTCTTTTCTCCCCAAAGCCCCAGGGCATAGTTGTATGTCCTCGTTGTAGGTTATTCTAGCTCTTCTTTGTGGGATGCCACCACAGCATGGCCTGAAGAGCAGTGTGTAGGTCCACACCCAGGATCCAAACTGGAGAACCTCGGGGAGCCAGAGTGGAGCACATGAGCTTAACCATTTGGCCACGGGGCTGGTCCCCAGATGAGAACATTTAAAAAGTATTTTGGTAAACTTGCCATCATGGTTGTATATTTATGTGCTTTGAGACTACATCAACCCAAGTTTATATTAATTTTTATTTGCAAATTAGTCTAGAATAATTCATTTTTTTCAACTATGGAAGTTTTCCAGAAGTGCATACCTAATACAAAATGCAACAGTCTTGCATATGTGTAAATAAACTATTTCTACACTCTACAGTGTAAAACTTTGGTCATTTTTCCATTTATTTGTTAAATAAACTTTGAGGATACAATGACAAATAAGACACCATACCTGTCTTTATGAGGCACACGATCTAGTACTAAGGTCAAATGAGTAAGCAAATAAGTAAAATATAATAAAAAGATATTACTGACTTGTATGCACAAGGTTCCATAGGAAAGATGTCTATTTCAGATTTCATAGGGGTAGGGTGGGAAGAGCGGAGGCAGAGGTTATGGAAATGTTTCCATAATAGACTGAGCTGAGCTCTGAGGAATAAGTAAGAGTTAGAAAGGCAAGGATGGGACGGTAGAACATAAAGGGATGATGAAGGTATTAAGCCAGGCACCAAGTACAGACAAGAATTAAAAAAGAGCATGAGTGCAAACCATAAAAGTAGAAAGAAATGAAGCTGCAGAGGTAAACTACAAAGATCATGAGGAGCCATGTTTGTCTGATTGTTCAAAATACTTGAGTAAAATAATATAGGGAGATATTGTTGAATTTTAAACAGAGAAGTGACATGCTGTGTGTGACAGTTTTAAAATATGACCCCAAATTCTTCGACACTAGTCCCATTGAGTCAGGGCTCCATGACTGCTTGACCCTTAGAATACAGCAGAAGAGAGTGTGCCAGTTTTCAGGAATTTGCCTTTCTTGCCAGGCAATGCCTACTTCCTGTCTCTGGGGACAAGATGCTCTTGAAACAAGTCACCATCTTGAAGGAACTCCAAGCAGCCCAGAAAGGCCCACATGGAAAGGAATCTGGCCCTCAGCTGAGCTTTCAACCATAGCCAACTTGTCAGGCATGTGAATTAGCCACCTTGGAAGCTGTTCTCCAGCCTTTAGTTGAGTGCTCCCCCGATACTGTGTGAAGCAGAGATGGGCCTTTCCCTCCAATACCTACTCAAATGGTAGATTTATGAGCTAGGTAAATTACTATTGATTTTAAGCCCTTGAATTTTGAGGTGGTTTGTGATGTAGCCGTGGAGAACTAGACCAATAAGATCTGTTTTTAAGAAGATGACTTTGACATATCTGCAGTGTGGAAGTAAGACTGGTAAAGTCAAAACTGGAGCTAGGAAAGTCACCTGAAAGACCACTCAAAGACCCGGATAAGAAATGATGATAGACAAATCTCAGGTAACGAGAGTGGGGACCACTTACAAGTGTGAACTGTACATCTACCATGGGTCAATTTTATGTAGGTAAATCACACATTAATAAAACTGTTTTAAAACAGAACAAAATACAATGCTCAGGTTTATGACTTAGGCACTTGGGTGGGTAATGTTGATGTTCGTGTGAAAAGTGTGTAAAGAAATGCCATTCTTCCTTGCGCTTTCGTTATTTCCATGCAACTATGAATGGTTATGTTGCCAGTAAATATCTCGGCTAGGCTCACTAATTAATTACCAGTATGATGTACAATATTCTCATCCAAAATATCTGCATTTCAGACATACCACAACACACAGTATTATAGTGTCTCATGTTTCACTTTTATCAAAAGAGTGGTTCGAGAGAATTTATATTGGTGGAAGATATTTTAAAATATATACAGGCCACTCACCTCTCTAGCTATCCTAGATTTTATTCTTTAGCCAAGCTGCTAATATGTGCTGAATTGTATTAACTTCTCAGTTTCTTTCATTCAGTTACCTTCCTTTGTTGTATCTTCAACTTATACTGAAAGACTCAGGCACTTGAACAAAGCATAGTGTTTCTTTTATTTCGAAGACTGAAGACACTGTTCAATACATCATTCTAGTAATACGTTTTTGAAAAAAGAAAACTTCTTATAAATCAAGAAAAGCTACTTATCAGATAAGGTAGTTTGCATTTTTGTTTCTTCTGTATGATATAAACAATGTATTTGGCTAGATTTCCTTTTTTCCTTAGGCCAGCAAGAAGTTTCGAATGAATTTGTGGGTCAAATTTAGTAATTACAGGAAAACGATGATTTGCATGTCTATGTCCTCGCTTTCAACCTGCTGTTGATCTCCCATTTTAGGCATTATTTCCCGATTTTTGTTTACTTTTCTTCATGTGTTTGTGTTAAAAATTTTGGTTTTTCATTACCAAAAACCAAATCTTGCTGGCATCAATAGAAAAGGAGAATGTGTAATAAGAATCTCAGCTATGTATGGAACCAGAGTTTTCTTCTTTTGTCTTATTCCTGCTCCTCTCCATGCTTTTGCTTCATTTTGCCTACATGTGAAAGATAGAATATGCCTGCCTTGTATATCTAAAGCTTGCATGCTACAGGTCTTATCCTATGAAAAACCTACTAGTTTGTGGTGTTCTCTCTCTCTTTCTCTCTCTCTCTCTGCTCCCTCTTCACTTATTTACTTTCACTTATTTACTTTCACTTATTTACTTTCACACTCTCTACCAACTCCTAGATTTTTAAGAAAGAGACTCCAATTGGATTAGCTTGAGTAAAATGCTCACCTCCATTAGGCATAAATTTGGAGGCCTGAACATTATGGTTCACCTTACACAAATTATCTTCCAGGAAAGCCCAGTGGGAAGATGGACATTTCTGAGCCAGGTAGACATTCCAGGTAATGTCTACCTCAGCATTCAAGTAAGGTCCTTTAAACCCTCTATGGAAGGCTTATGGTGCTCATTATGAATCACTCGTCCTCACTGAACCAAGGAGATATGACTTTTATTATTTCCAATTCACAGATGAGGAAACTAAGACAGAGGGAGTTTAGGGGACTTAGCTAAATGTCACAAGAACTAAATAGCAGATCTGGAATTTTAACTGAGATAATCTGGCTCCAGAATTGGAGCTTTTAGCCACTTTAAGACACTGCCTCTCCGAGTGGAAGGGAAGAAGAGTGAGGGAGTTTCATGTAGTGCATTGTCCTCATCATAACACGTTCCCTAGGAGAGTTCAAAGTCACTTTTAGAGGGTTAAATACCTGACACAAGGCTTTTATACAGCCATTGTTTCAAAATTAAATTAATTTATCGGTGCTGCAACATTTCAGTGGCCTAAGAAAATGGATTTAATATATGAAATTATTTGAAGAGATATGGCCACATTTTTCTAAAATTTTATCTTCTGTAAAATGCATTCAAGCATTCAACACTGTTCAGCCCCTCACTTTCATCCCCAAAATTAAAAGAATGTTTTATAAAAGTAATCTGATACTTAAAGTGTATTTGTATAGTGTTTTGGTAACAAACTGTTAATAATTGAAAATAAAAGAAACATTCAAAACTGATGTGTAGCCTTTAATTTAAATAGAAAATATGATGTGGTTGGTATCTCATGACACAGGTCTCCATAACAAATGAGAAAGAATCATACATTTTACTTTAACTCCTTTCTATTTTGAGCTTAAAGAAGAGATTCAGAAATCAATCATTCATTTATAAATTCATTCAGAATTAAGGGCTTAAAATATGCCAGTTACTAAGCTAAGAGAAGGATTATTACACGTTACATATTTTGAAGTAAGAAATAATGTTTCAAAGTAGAAAAATATATTAATATCCCATTTTTTCAGAAGAAAAAAAATTGTGTGCAGAAAATTTGAGATTTGTGGTTCCTTCTGAAAGTCACACCCTAAAAGCTGGTGTTCTTCATCTTAATAAGCATTCTGTTTCACAGTGCTCCAGGAATATCCAAAAAGTACCCTTTTTGTTTTTATGTTCCTGGTAATTAGAGCTTGATCAAAATTATTAATATAGACTGTCTACCTTTCAAAAGAAGGATGTATGTACGAAGGGTGACCAACCATTCACTACCTCACTTAGGACAGCCTGGGTCCAAACTGATGATGGATAGCTATAGGGTGAGGCCGCATACCTAATGGAAATGTTAAACACAAAGCAACTTCTGTCAACATAAATGATTGGCTGTTTAAATGGCAGAACAGTTTAAAAATGACATCCTGAATCAATCCTTAACTAATTGGAAAATTAATTCGTGCCTGTCATTTTAACCCTGAGTATTTTTAAGCTTGAGTTTGATTACGGTTAACTAGCTGACTGCAAGAAGCCACTTTGTAAATTCAATGAAAGTGTTGCCTGAATTTTTCACAAGATATCGTCCTTCATGGTCTTGCTTAAAAAGCCATCAACCCACTAATGTCCATCAATGATTGGCAAATTAGTATATTGTGTCATGTTTCATATATCTCTTTCATTGTATGCCTTGTAAATTTAGCTATTGTTGCTGTCTTCATTAGGCTCTACTAACACATTAAAATGATGCTTGCTACTCCTAGAAAAGTAATAAAATGTGTTTATGTTTACTCTTTCCCCTGAGGCTAAATATTGAATATTTTAAAACTTTGAATATGCTAAAGGACCAAAAAACCATAACACAGGTAAATAAGCATAAAAATTAATAAAGAATTTCTTAGTAGACACAGTCAATACATCTGTTGGACATTATTATAGTTCCTTAGTAGTCACGAAAGTAAAGTTTAGGAGTAGTTTCATCAGTGAAAAGCAGTCAAGCATACTGAGCATCTGCTAGTTGCCGTGCTGGGCATTTAAATGTTATTAACTTTCAATACAGCCTTATAAAGTGGACATTATTATTTCCATTCTGCAGATAAGGAACAGAGAATCAAAAAGCTACATTTTTTGTTAAATGCCACATAGCCGATGGGATATTAAATTACATTCAAGCTTTCTAAGCCCGTGTTCTTTCCACAGCACTCCATCCCATTTATGATGAAATATGAGAATACACAGTTCACAAATATGGAAACACAACTAGTAAACGAACATAGGGAAAATGTCCACTCATAGGAATAAAAGAAATGTAAATCTAAACAATCATGTTATGTGTATGTGTGAAAGAAGTGTTGACTTAAAATGTTAATACCTACAGCTGGTGAAAGTATGGTAAATACTTGTCCACTCTTACTTTGCTCAAGGAACAGTAAAGTGGTACCATATTTTAGAAAAGTGTTGGGAATTATATAGCACAAGTCAAAACACACTCATTCCATTTAATTCAATGATCTATTTGTGGGACTCTAGACTGAGAAAATAATACAAAATAGGGAATTTATTTTTGCATGAAGATCTTTATCATTACATAAGGAAACGGTCATGTAAATTATTGTATATCTACTAAACAGAATATTATGCAATTGTTATGAAAAGTATCTTATTATCATGAAAAAAATCTTAATACGAAGTAAAAATAACAAGGTGAAATATTATATAAGCGTTGTCATCACAACTGTACAAATACAGAGAAAGAGGAAGAAGATAGTATGAAAGTACACAAAAATTCTAACAAGGCTGAAGCTACTATGGAGTTGTGTGTTTCTTGTACCTACCGCATACTTCATAAAGACAATACTAAAAGAAAGAATACCATAGGTCGATAACTTTGTCTGCAAATTGAGCTGTAGAAGGATAATTGGGTACAATCAATTCCTAAATCAATGATACGAGAATATTGATTATTTCGGAGAAGGTGTGTTTTTGACATCATGGGCAATGATTTCTCTTTCTTTTCATGATGAAGTTTGGCATGAGCAATCTAGAAGGAATGTTTCCACCAATTAGTAGGTCTTGTTTGTCAGTAACTGTCTACCAAATCAGATCATGTATAGGAAAGTGCTTGATAAGCTTTGATATGTACATATTATGCTATTATTTCTATTATGAAGAGAAGAATATATGGAATATATATACCTTTTGATTTCTAAGATGAGATTACTTTAGATAGTCTTCCTTTTTTAGAATTAATTTCAGGATCCATATTTACTTAAGCTTGTGATCAGGGCTCCTTTTTACAGACTTTTTAAAAAAATTACCCTCAGTGAACACACGCCTTTCTTAAGGTTTATACCAAATATTTTTTCCTCCATTATACATTTTGCTTGAAATAATCAAACCAAGGACCATGGAGATACACTTTTGTTAAATTTCAAATATTATGGATAGTGAGAATAAGCACTGAAACTGTACAAAATTAGATAGTGAAATAGTAAATATCATGAAAAATTAAGTACTAACAATCACAGGATGTTGATAGTGAAATGAGTTTAAACTTCAGTTAGATCTGTACTTTAAATATTACATTAAATTAAAATGCATTTTTAAATTATTATACAAAGTATTTCCCATATCACTACTGTTTACAGATATATGCCTCTATATTGTTCCGGAATGGATACAAGGTGAAACATTATCCATCTTTAAACATAAAAATTAGTTTTTCAAATATTTCTATTGAGATTCATGAAACTGACAAATTTTAATGAACAGAAGTCAATAGATAAGATAGCATATTACTCCAAAATAGTCTAAAATGAGAGACATTGTTCGTAGCATTTATTCCGCATGCCATAATGACTTCAACTTTTCCTGACTGCTTTTCAATCAAATTTATTCAAACCTTTCAGGTGAGTTAATTCTCTCCTTCAAACCCAGAGCCCACCTCTAACATCTCAGACATCGCACCATCACCCCCACCTTAGCTGCTTCTGTCCACAGGGATGGGTAGGCTTCTCGGAGACACATTCTGTAGGTAAAACAGGTCTAAATGGGATTGCAGGGAAACTGGGAAGAGGTGGTTTTATTTGGTTTATGTTGGTTTTGAAGTAATTTCAAGGTGGAAATCTAGCACCTTTTGAAATCACAGAGAAAGATTTCTGTATATATGTATAACTCTTCATGTAATTTTGAGTGTTCCTATTTTGCACACTTTACAAGCCTCTTAAATTTGTACATGATTGTCTTTATATGGCTTTTGTTGCAGCCCAAAGTAGTATTCATTGTTAACTCAGTACATAACATCCGTGATAATTCTTTAGAGATGCACTGATTCAGTAGGAACTAGTTACCATCGGACTTGAAAAAGCACCTAGAAGTCTGAAGCAGAGGAACATCAACACAGCAGCTTAGGAAATGTAAGGCAGCCATGACTCATAATATCTCTCATTGAAGCTATTGATTCATAATGGACAGGAAAATGAAATCTGTGCCCTTGACTATTAAGAACAGACCCTGGCAAACTGCTTCCAAACAACCAATACATATGGAACAAAAACATGCTGTTTCTTTTTCTCACACATATGTGAAAAGTAGAAAGATGTTTAAGAGGCTAGAGGAAAGTGATATCTGGAAATTGCATACATGACTACATGTCCTCACGTTAACCTACTTGTAAAAGATAAAAGAGGTGTTTTAAATAAACAGAGCCTACATCTGGATAAACTAAGCAATGATCCTGGAACTTCATTGCCTCCTTTCCCATCCTTTTCCTGCTCTGCTAATGCACGTCCAGCATTCAGACAGTTGTTGGCACATAGTAACCCTTTAATAAATATCTACTACTGCTACTGCTATTGCTGCTACTACTGCTACTGGCTATGAACTTAGGAAACATTTTGGAAAAGAATATAGAATTTTCTCCAACAATACAGAGCAACAAAATAATATCCCTTTGAAATCAGCAGATCTAAATTAGACTTTTATCATTTACTTGCTGTGTGACCTTGGGAAAGTCAATAACATCTGCAACTTACCTTTCTTTCACCTTAAAATAAAGGTATTACTAGTGATATTTCACAGCATTATAATAAGGATGTCATGAAACTAAATGTGATATACAAATGCTTTCAGTTATTAACACTCTGCCTAGAATGTTGCAGATTTATAATTAAAGTGGCTTTTCCCATCTCTTATTGGGACTCATGTTGATGCGGTGGTTTCTAAATGATTACCACAATGACTATAAGTCAGAGAGTACAAGATAGTCTCTCTAACATCATGCTATGTTTATTTACTTGAGACAAAGTTTGTAAAGAAACTCCATCTGTCCTCTGCTCCCCAAAATGTACTTAACTGCATTTGTGCTACATACTGCTTGGTTACCAGAACAAGGATGTTTTAGCAACATCAGATTCGCTTAAAATCTTTCCCTTTCAGAGAATGAACCAATGAATCTGCGTGGAAGTAGAATTGATATAGAAACACAATTTAGCAACAATTACCTTTCTTCTATCCTCTCCTCATATACTCTGTTTGGAGGTCTTTGCCTTGCCCCCAGGAATTTCATCAACCCCTTAGACAATGTCCATTTGCTGCATACCTATGACGTAATCAAACGGTGTTATAGAAACTGCATGGATATGAAAGTCAAATGCCCCAGCTTTTGAAGATCTTACAGTTCCATTAGTAAAGCAAGGCATACACTCCTAAAAACAACCAAAAAACTTAAAATGAATTTTATTAATTGCATAGAACACAGGATGCTGAGGTTGTCTAAAGCAAAGTCAATTAATTATACAGATTGATGGAGGACTGCAGATGAAGCAGAATAAATCAGAAGTGTTGTGAAAGCAAGTCTTAAAAAAGTTCAAAGATCTAAGTCTAATTTAAAGCCTGAAATACTATTTTGAAAAGTCTGTCTTCTTTTCCTCTTGTCCTCTTGTTCTTTTTGACCACTTAAAGGACATCACCACTAGGCAATTGCTAGCATTTGATAAATAAATATAGGTGCACTGATTATGTGGCCCCAAAATGCTTTTCTCCACTTCTTTAATAATGTAGTTTATGTGAGTGATCATTAGATGACGCCTCGCATTTTGGTTCCAGGTGGGACTCTCTTGGAGTTTATACTCTGAGAGCCAACAGTTATGCTCTCACTCCAGAAAGTACACAGATAAATAAATTCAGTGAAGTAGCGATGATTCTACATAAACACTCCTGTTATATGTGATCCTGTAGCTAGATATCATCTTAGTATTAATAGTTGTCTTTCTTTGTGATTTCTCCCCTTAGAAGATTTCTTGTTTTGGTGCCCTGTAAGACTCCCTTGGGATTTGTCATCAGTAAATTATGATGTTCAGATACACTGAGTGGGAGATTATTTATTCATTAGAGATTATTTACTCTCTAGTGGCCAAGTAGCTCAGGGCTAGAATGCAAGGGAGACTTTCCTTTCTTACTACTCTTTCTATACCATTTTGATTTTTGCTTTTTCCAGTAAGCCTTTATCTTTTGAGGTGTATGTCATTTTAGCTCACCCTTTCCACAATACCTTATATTATCTACCAACCTTTAGATCACACTTCTATAGTCAGTAAAGTTTTTGTCAACTAACACGCTTTCTTTCTCTATGACTCCTGGCTAGTTTCAAAATCTAAATGGATTATGTTTCCAGCAGCCCAGCCTAATAGTTACTTGCCTTCTCTTCCTGAATAACTTGACCTCCACTCCTCTTTAGCAACATTTTTCTACTGCCCTACAATAAATTTTCATCATCAATAGCTACTCAACTGACTTCTGAAATTCTCAAAATGGAAAAACGTTTAATTTCATGCCATCCTTATAATAGCTCTCTCATAAACTTTCCTATTATTTTACCTTTCCAGAACACCCATTAGCAATAAATCTCTCCTTTGACTAGTGAAGACCTCCAGTCCTTTGATCTAGTCCTTCATAAGACCCTTTGGGATTCAAGTAATGCCAACTTAAACTAGCTCAAGCATAAAAGGAAAATTTAATATAAGATGCAGGCATATCTCACGGAATCAGTTGAATGGTAGGAATATAGCCAAGCTTCAAAATGTATTAGAATCAAAAACTGCAAAGGTATCAGGGTCCCAGGCAGTATTTTCTTTGTGTGTTTGTGTCTGTTTTCTCTCTGAGTGTTTCTTCTCTTACCAGACATCAGCTTTCTTTGCTTTGCCAAGCAGTAGTAGCAGAATCCTACTATAAAGCTCTTTTATTTGCATTACCTCAGTTCCAGCCTAATGCAGATTTAGTGACTGTTTCTGAATTCTAATTCATAGAAGAAAAAAAACCCTTATTTTTCAACAATCTAGTGTTGACTCCTGGGCCAATGAATACCATCAAGTGTTGACCATTGGGCTAATTAACTATGGCTAGGGATTGAGTGCACAGTCAAATAAATATGGCTACCAAGTACCAAAGAAAGGGAATTTCCTTCGGTGAGGAAGATAGACACGCTATAAGAGTACCAAGCTCTTCTGTTTTTCCCGTCTAGTAGCATCGTCATAGATTCATTCTTCTCATTTAACACGCCGCTTCCTGATCTCTCTTCAATGATAGTTTAGGTTGCTCTATTATGTTCACATCTACTATTCCTTGATAACGTTTAACCCTGGGTCATTCGAAGTAATGCCTTTATCTACTTCTACTTACTGGCTATTCCGCACTGTGAAAGTAAATGTAATAATAAAAGTCTGCATTACTTAAAGGTATGTTTTTTAGGACAACCTTGTACTGAATACATTTTAACAGTCCTTTCACTGATGCCTAACAAACTATTCCTAATTTCATGCTTTGGCTATTCTAAATTTATCCCAAACTCTTAAACTATTCTAGCCTACTGGTGTCACCCATCACACCCTCTCCCCTTACATACACACAGACAGAGTTTCAGTATCTGACATTATCTCCAAATTTTCAGTAGAAACAGAGGCTATCGTGCAGCAACTCCTTGGTTCCCTCAATTTCCAAACTCATCTATAACTTGATCTCTGCTCTAGTTTTAGGCTAGATTTTAACAACCATCTGTAGGCTAATTACCCCTAATTCCATATTCTAGCATCCTTTTTTCTCCTGAATTAAAGAATAATTCCTCCTCCCGGATCCATCGATTCCAATCTATTCTGGAATTCTAAACTATCAATTATCACACCTGCTTCTTGTACCTGATTTTTTTTCCTTTATATGTCCTTCCCCCAACCCATAGCATGTAAATATGATCAATTATCTCCCATCTGCCCGGTAAAAAGCTTTTGCTTAATCTCCCTCCATCATAGGCTCCTTCCTTTTGTCCTCTTTACCAGAAGCTTCTTTAAGAAAGCAGTTTATACATCTACTTCATTGCCATCCACTCACTTCTCAACCCACTGAAATTGGACTCCTAATAGTAAACTTCACCGAAACTTCTAGCATAAAGGTCAGCAGTGACCGCCTATTTGTCAAATACACCATCGTCATCTGGTTTTCTCCCTATTTCTTCATCTGCTTCAACTTTGCCTCCTCTTCCCCTCAATCCTCAAATATTAATTTTACCTAAGAGGAGTCAAACATCATTAATTGCTTATTAAACAGCCAATGTCTATCCCCTTTCCCTCACTGGCAAATTCCACTGCCTATAACAAAGGCTGAAAATGAATATTATTCCCTTTCCCAAACTCCCTTGAAAATATTAATGTCTTTATGGTCAGTTCTCTGCAGTGAGACAGAGAAAAATTCTTCTAGGGGTCTTCCCCGAAAGACATGCCTCACAAATAAAAAGAGAGATAAAAGAGTAAAACTCTCCCCCCTGCTTATTCCTTCTATATGAGGACTGGTTTTATATGATACTTGCAGCTTTGGGAGCCATTTTTTGATAACAAAGGCATAAACTAAAGATGAAAAGTGGAAAGATCCTTGGTCCTTGATGACAGCATGAGCTGCTAAATCAACCCTGGGCTTGCTGGTCTACTGATTTCTTGATCTATGGGAATAAACATTCTTTTGATTAAGCCTTTTAGTTTTCTATTACCAGTTATCTTCTCTTCTCACTCATTCAACTATCAAACCTGTTTAATTCTTTGGCTCCAACTATAATCCTCTACATGGCACATAAAAAGTACATGGTAGCCTGGCATGTAGTAGATGAGCAATCAATATTTACAAAAATTCGAGTAAATTATTTTGATTGTATCTATCAACTAGCATATCTTATTTTCTTCAGGATAAAATTCTAACTCTTTGGCATCATGACTCTTTGGAATTGTATTTCTCAAGCTGACATTGTATGCATTGAAACTTTGTGTATCTTTGCTGGTGCTAATACCCTTAAGTTGTTTTTCCTGCCCCTTCCTTTTTAGCTTTTTGAAGTCTTGTTACAAGTCATGTACCAGCTACTCTGATACTCTTGCTTTCTGCTGGAGGCACTGAAATACTCGCTCTTCTATGTTCGGGGCATCTGTTCATACCTTTATTATAACATTTATCAACTTATATGGCAATGATTTGTTTACCTGTCTCTTTCTACACTGTGAGTGCCATGAGAAAAAGAACTGTTTCTTATCTAAGTGAGCCCAGATCCCAGCTCACTGTCTGGCACAGAGTAGAAACTCAATTAATTATTTTGTTATGAGTAATGACTCTTGCTCATTAGTTTCTCATGAGCAAAAGTCAGATAATAGCCTGATTTTTATTTCCTTTGTAAATTCTAAAAAGATGACAGTCCTAAAAAGCATATGTTGTGAAATTAGATAACAACAACAAGAACACTGGCTGAAATTGTGCCACATACGTATTAGAAAACCCCAAACTTTGCCAATGTATCAATATATCATGTTAATTAATTACAGCACCCACATTTTTACGATGCCAATATGGGACACTGCTCACACTTTAATACCTCACTGCAAATATGTAAGCAAGGCAAACATCGATCAAAGGATAATTTCCATTCTGTCATTAACTTTCTCTGATAATATAGTCTTTCCTCTAGGAATTCATATTTCAGGCAGAATTCCTAACTTACCTCTGTCAGAACCAAAGACCATCCTCTTCCTTGTGATATTACTCTGCATCAGTCCCTTGTAACATGTCACTGGCAGGAAGAGGTGGTGACCACTTCTTTTTTTACTGATCAGTCACAGAGTACACCCATCATATGTGTGCCTCTCACTTTTCCCTTTAGATGCCTCTTCTGATTTTGGAGGGGAGAAGAGAGCAGGATGGAAGGAAGCCTGCTCACTTAGCTCTAATACCAGATTTTGTGGGCAAAGTGGGGTTGAGAGCCAAGCTTGAAGGTCCCCTTCGAGAGGCTTCTCAGGTTTGTCTTTCTGACCCCTAGGAAAGCTTCACAGTTTTCTCATGCTGCCATCACCCACCCCTCTTTTGAGGTAAGTTTTGTACATACGCAAAGAAGTCAGGTTGGTTGTTGTAAAGCCAACTAGTTATCTTCTCAACTTTATTGTCTAAAGTAAAAAAGATACTGATTCTCAAAATAATTGCCCCTCCTCAGCATCATGCATTTGAGCAATGTGAGGTGCTTTCCAAGCTGTGGTTAACTGTATCTGCTCTAATCACATTTCCCAATACAGCAGCTAGTAGGAACAGGGGTTTTTTCCCCCTTTATTCATGTGATTTGAAAACAGATTAAATATCTGGTGATAGATAATACTGAAATTTCACTGAAGAACACAGATCTAGAACCAGGCACCACAACTATCAGCTCAGATAGTCACAAAAAAAACAAAAACAAAAACAAAAAACAAAACTCTTTTACTTTCTTACTTGCTGTCTTTGGAGAAAGCCAAATACCATATGATTTCACTCATATCTGAAAGATTAAAAGAAACAACAAACAAATATATAGATACAGAGCATAGATTGGTGGTTATCAGAGAGGAAGGGGTAAGGAGAGAGAGTGAAAGAGGTGAAGGGGCACATGTGTATGATGATGGATGGTAATTAGACTGTTCATGGTGAACATGCTATAGCCTACACAGAAGTCGAAATATAATGAGTACACCTGAAACTTACATAATGTCATAAACGAATGTTACCTCAATAAAAAAATAAATTTAGGGCCAGCCCGGTGGCACAGTGGTTAAGTTCACATGTTCCACTACAGTGGCCCAGGCTTCGCTGGTTCAGATCCCGGATGCAGACTTGGCAAACTTGGCACGCCATGCTGTGGTAGGTGTCCCACATATAAAGTAGAGGAAGATGGGCATGGATGTTAGCTCAGGGCCAGTCTTCTTCAGCAAAAGAAGAGGAGATTGACAGCAGATGTTAGCTTAGGGCTAATCTTCCTCAATAAATAAATAAATAAATAAATTTAAAATAAGCTTAAACAAAATAAAACACTCTAGGTAAAAATAAATAAGGATCCCCATAAACAAAATTTGAAGAATGTTTCAACAAACAGGAAACATACATGTTCAATAAGTGCTTATTGAATGGACGAATAAATAAATATATGTTAGTTTTACCCTTTGGTAAAATCTTGGTTAAATTTATAAAGTAAATGGTCTCATATAAAATCTGCTTAACCTTAAGGAATGTTCAACTTGAATAGCCAAAAACCATACATCCAGGATTATATTGTCTAAAAATCTGCCTATCAGGTTAAATACTTGAGATTATTATTTCCATGAGTCTATTTTTCATTAATAATATCAGCCTGAGAAGAGTCCAGAAGCACCACATCTCTTACTCCTCATGCAAAATTCTCAGTTACCTGTGCCTAATAATAACTACATAATGAAAATTTCTCCCCAGTCCTCAACTGAAAGCATGGAATTTGGGAGAAAAATCAATGAACAGGCCTTTCTTTATTTCTTGCATTCACATCCAGATACATAGGCATCTCAAAGAGCAATGAATAACTAACTAACTATATGATCAAACAAATAAATAAATAAAATTTAAAGCCTGTTTTTCTCCTTTCAAAGGAATCCAAATTCATTTAGAGGAAAAATGAATTAAGACTGGAGAGTACTTGGGATGACAAGTACTTGGTGGCACATGAGTGCATTTCTCAGTTCATCATAATGATCACGATAACAAATAAAGATATTTAGAGTGAGACAAAATTAACGTAAAACTTTATAATATAACGGATGAAGGATATTTTTTCTGTTGCTATTATAATACAAAACTGCATTTGCTCATTATAGTAAAAGAAGAAAGCCAAGTTTACATTAGAAATCTATCCACAGTATGCAAAAACCTGGCCATGGAGGAAGGGAGACATTCTCTTAAAGGAGTAGGAATTCACTGATGTTTTCTTTAAAATATATATACATATATGTGCAGTTTATCAGGAAAGGGCTGATAGAAGAGAGATTTCAATTTCATGAACATTTACAGTTCTTTTTTTTCTGATCGTCTCACCATAGCAACTTGACAAAAGAACTGCCCTGTTTTCAATCATGATTCCTTGCTCTGTGACAGTGCGGTAAGAGCGCTTTAGCAAATCATGTAGAGATGGCTTTTTATCTGCAGGGATTGGGATGAAAGACCACCATAACAGCTCATTTTTATGAGCATACACGGTCTTTCAAGCAAGTGCACGTTTTCATTTCTTCACCTTCCAATTTGGATCATTTCACAGCACTCTAAGAGTTACCTGTGTAAGCCTCCCCTTGTCTTGAAATGGCTACCACTGATGTCAAGCATAGGCCAATACTATAGTGTCCTATAGCCGACAACGAACATCCTGCCTCTAAAGAAGGAATCGACTCCGAGTAAGTGCAATGCTTTTCTTTTTATTCATTTTTATATCTCCATCATTTGAGTAAAACTGGCCTTTAAAACACTTCCAACTTGAGTGTTTGAAGGGAAACCTGAGATTTCAATCAATCTAGATGGATTTTTTTCCAACAAAATTATTTTCTACCAGGGAGAAATATGATTTTGAAAGCTCTATCACCATAAAAAGGAGAATATTTGCTCCTTACTCTGAGGTAAAATTCATCAAATTATTTCAAGATGGACTTGGGTCTCCCTGAACAGCACAACCTATAAAAGACCATTAAGAGTTTTAAGTTAAGTGACCAGTAATTTTTAGCTTTAATGTATTAATATATATCATATGACTCATTGCATATTAAAACGAATTTACTGAGGGTAGTCAATAGCTGCCATGCTATTAAAGGCACATGAGAGAGGATTCTGGGAGGATGGTAGGAAAGGATTCTGGGAGGATCGCAGTGGCGGCTGTGCAGGTTTTTAATCTCACCAAATCCCTACATAAAAACAGAGCATGTAGATAGCAAAGCCAGTAAACCAGGGGCAATATTTAAAATAAAACTAGAAGACTAGTTATCCCCATAAACCCCAAAATACATGGGGTAGAGACAAACCACCAACAGCCTTAAAACTACATGAAATCTGCATCTCTGCAGGAGGAAGAGGAAGAAAGCAAGAGGGCAGTGTCTTAGGAGCCTGAGAAGAGGAGAACACTAAAATCAGCAACAGATACTCATGGGGAAGCAGGGAGCACTCTGGGAGCAGCAGCTGAAACTGTGAGTGTAACTCCCCCCGCCAGAGAACTGGACAACCTGGAGCAGAGAGCACCTTATACCTCTCAGAACTGACCCACCAAGACCCTCTTCGAGGACAGGAGCCTACACTGAGGAGAACTTGCTGGAAGTGGCGTCAAAATGGAACAAGATAGAAACAATAAAGAGAATGGAACAAAAAAGGTCCAGATCAAATCCTAGAAAGCATATTACCATATTTTTAAACAACAAAAAAACAACAAAAGTGGGAGCTCTGTAAAGTTATACAAACTTTCCTAAACCTAGCCTTAGGAAAATTTATTTCACATAACATGAGCAACATAAAAGTATAAGGTCATATCCCATAGGGAGTTATCATAATAGAAAATAGGGGAAAAAAAGGGAATAATGTACTGCAGACAGTAAAAGCATGCCTCAAAAATATGCCCTCAAACAACAAACCTACAGCCTACTATTTCAAAACTAACTAAGAAACATTAAGAAAATACTACAAGACATGAAAGAAACAACATAAATCAGAACTAGAAAAGCTCAGAAATGATGTTCCATAACTCTAGGAATAATTATAAATCAGAGAAAAAAGAGTTCCAAAAATGTATAAAAAAATGAGAAACAATGTAATGCGGAATAAACACAACACATGATGGTAGAAGTGAAATAAAGATGAGAGAGAAACATTAAAAATCAAAAAGCAATGAAGGAAAAGAAAAAAGGACTCAAAAGAAAGTTAAAAATATTGAAGACAGGCAAAAATTCTGAGCATACACATAATAGGAGATGAAAGGAGATAAAACCCAGAGTAAGAAACCTAAAGAAATTCCAAATCCAGAAATTACAAAAATTTTCCTAAAATGAAAGATGTAAAAGTGCATATTTAGAGTGTACAGAGTGTCTCAGAGAAAGTGACTCATAACAGCATCAAGACATATTCCAGTAAAATTAAGCAAAAAAAGAAAGGAAACAAGCAGGAAAGGAAGGAAGAAAGGAAGGAGGAAAAAATCCTTTGGGTACCTAGAAAATAAAGAGCAATGAGTAAATGACTTATAAGGAAAAGAAAATTATATTATCATCAAACTTTTCAACAATAACACTTTACGGCAAAAGAAAACGCAGTAATATATTTAAGATATTCAAGAAAAAGAAAAGTGTGAGCCAAGAATTCTTTTTATCCAACAAAACAGATTTTCAAGTTCAAAGGACACAGGCAAACTTTTATCAATAATTCCTGCAATAATTCCGGGAATGTTGTTCTCTTGAGCCCTTCCTAAGGAATCTACTAGAGAACAACGTTCAGACAAGCAAAATGCCTAGAGAGACATTGACATAAGGACTGGTGGTGCATAAATATATAGCTACCTTGGCACTAAGACTAAATGAGAGACAAGGGGGAGCGAATGTGGTATAAAATGACTATATTCTCAGACAATATAGGTATAGAACAACTATAAAAAGTGGGAAAAGCAAAACAATGCTAACGGTTTCAGCAATCACATTGGTAGTAATATTAGCATTGCTGCTCTAAGACTGTTGTGTGTGCAGTATCAGATGGAAAAACTGAACAATTATGAGATTGTCTATTATTCTCCACACCCTTGAGAACCACTATTCTCAGTGATAAGGAAAGAAGATACAAATATGATAAAGAAGAGGTGAAGTAAAAGGCCTTCAGTCTTGAGTTGAGAGTGTTAATCTGCACTTAGATTAAGGGAGAGGAGAAAAGCACAAAGGGGAAAAATAAAACAGAATCAGGGTAGAAAATGAGGGGAGAATTCCTATTTTAAATAGGAGGGTAGGGAAAGATGACTCATGAAAGAGACCAAATGATGTGAGTGTGTGAGCCACGTCACTTCCGGGGACAGAGAGTCTCAGGCAGGGAAAGCCACAGGTGAAACCATCTTGAAGCACAATGTTGGGCACATTTGCCTTTGTCTGTAATTCCTGTTTCCCTTTAGTCTATCGGAAAATTGTTTTGAATTTTTAAAAACTGAGCTTCATTAAATCAAGATCTCAAATTCAAAAATATAAAAGTTTAGAAATAGACATCTTTCCACAGAAAAGATTCATTATTATAATGTAGTTTGCCAAATATGTAGAAAAATCTGTCCAAAGAGTAATGGAAATTTTTCCTTCCCATTTTTTCTTTTGCCCCTTTCTGCTCCAGAAAGAATGTTCTAAGTCTTTGGCTCTTCTCTCAGTAGACAGTGGATATTACGGGAGATAATGTGAAGCAAATATAATGGTGGACTCTAGAACTAGGGTCCCTAACTGTGCCACCTATCATTTTTATGACCTTGGGCAGGATGCCCAAACTCACTGTATCTCAATTTCCTCATCTATGCACTACTGAAAATCATAGCATTTACCTCGCAGAGTTCTCATAAGGACTACATGAAATACCACATGGAGAGAATGTAGAATGGCTCCTGTGAGACCACAGTAAACATTACCTATTATAACTATAGTTGACGGATCGTCACCAGATAGAGAACCTCCCTTCTATCACAATGTGATGTGAGTCAGAAGATATAAGATCACATCCAAGCTTCAAAATGTACCAGTCTTCTCCCGCAGTCGAGCTCCTTAACCTTGCTGAAACTCCCCGCTTCACTCATATGACAGAGCTAACAGTTACATCCTAAAAATAATATGAAGATTCAGTAAACTTTAGTTGAACCTGGATATTTATCTATATATTATTTTAAATGCTTCCAAAACAAAATTTAAATATATACACAATATGCATCAAAAATAAATACTAAGGTATCCTTTGTCCTATGTTCTTAAAAATATTAGATGGTAATTTTCTGCCAAAAATTAAAATTCCAAGAGTGCTTGACTGGGCAGCACATATTGTAATGAAAATTGGGACAACTTGGTGGAGATTATGGCCCTGCACAAGAATGACATGCAATTCATCAAGAGTTCCCTGTTTTTCAAACTCATTGAACTGTATACTTACACGGGGAAAATTTTCTATTGTGCAAATTATGTCTCAACAAATCTGCTTTAAAATTTTTTAAAGTTACCAGGGCCTGAGAAAAACCTTCCTTTAAGTCGATTCGCAAGACTGAGGATTTTCCCCTAGGCCCGTTACCTACACCCCCAAATCTCCATAATATCTCAAGGATGCTGTGCACACAATTATGGGCATATTTTCTTCTTTAAGACTCCACTCCAAGCAGGCTAACACAGTGAAGATCTGTGTTTAGTCCAATGTGCGGTCTTCCAATACACATACAAGAGCGCTACAGATTCAACCTGCAGTGGCTGTCTGACTGACCACATGCAGGGGGAGATGGAAATCCTCCTTTCCTATCCCCTTCCTGAGCTCTTCACATAAAGAAGGAAGGCAGATTCCACCTAGCATCCTCCTTATTAGTGTAAGGGAAGTTAAAATAAAAATTTATACTTTAAAGATCACCAAATTAAAACTATTTCTTACATTTAAAGCTTACTATTATCGTTTGGAAAACAGAGAACAGCTCAGCACATTTTTACAAAGAGATAAATAAGTCCAGAAGCCTCAGAAAAACTTGTTGAACTTAGTAAAGGCAGTTCTCGATTTGCGCAAGACTTCGGTTACTCTGGTTTAATTAAGTGACACCAGTCCCCCAAGAACACAGTACATGTAAATTGTGAGGGAATGCAGAAAGAACAGCCTGCTGCTCTCTCTTCAAGCCACAAATCACTACATAAATAACAGCTGCACATCCTGATCAGTAACAAATCAAGTCATTTCTTTCAAAGTCTGTTAGTGATTGGTCACTGGGCGTCTGTTACTCATGCATATGTAACAAAACATACAGTTGGGTTGCCTCCTTACCTCCCAGTGGTAAAGAGATATTATCGGCAAAATAATCTATAACATTATACTAATTATACTAACACTATACTAATATACTATATTAATTAGCACTAATACTGGTGGGTAATACTTCAGGCCACTAATTTTCTTGAGGACTTGAGTGAAAATGTGAAAATTTGCTTTCTACCACCAAACACAACTTCATTAATCCAGCCACTGGACCAAGGAGGTATTTCAACTCTTAAAACTTTTCATCTTGGATGAATTTTCGGACAGGCAATTGATGCTACAACTGGAGATCATGCCATCCCTTTAGCTGAGTTTAGGAAGAAATATGACATAAAGCATGCAACTGAGAACATTCAAGCATTGAAGCAGAAAGTAAAATGCATGCTATGTGGTAGAAACTTTCACCTCACTGTGAAGATAACTGCAGAACTTGAATTGTCCACAAATGGAGTTTTAGATGAAATAGCTGACCATGGGAATGTTGACACTGCTGCTAACAGAGAGACTATGTATATGACGGCCAGAGGAACCTAGGGAAAGTAAATTTACTGGCATAAATGAGGAAAGTGCTCATGATGGAAAAGGATGAAGATGTCCCAGAGGAAGTGACACTGGCAAAAAACCTTCACATTAAAGAAACTCTAGGAAATATTTCATGACATTGAAAATGCAAAAGATGTTAAGAGCTGATTCGAAAAGAGTATAAAATTTTGCCAGGCCTTAGAAAAGAGTATAAAAATGTACGAAGTCATAGAAAAAATTCTCATTCTATATCATAAGTTATGCGACAAAAAGAAAGTAATACTGTTCAAACTATTCTTAATGAGATTTTTACAAAGAAATAAAACACTGTAATTTTGTTTCTAATTTTTGAATAACAGTGCACTAAATACTAGTTTTAATATTTTTTTCATTTCTCTAAACATTTATAACCAAATAAGAAAGTTTTTAATATTTTTACCAAAAAAATGCAAAGGTTATGGAACAATCATAATTTTTCCCATTGATTATTTGGACCACTTTCACTGTTTCAGCTTGTACAATCATTTTTTATGGTTCTGAAGTGCTGTGCAAAGAGAGTGCCTGCATATCTTTCAAGGATATGGTCATCAGAAGCAGATATTTGTATTCAAGATTAATACCATCTACATGAAGCTAACTGATGTGTCCTCGAGATACCAGAGTATTTTGCTGAATTTTGGATGCCTATGAAATTAATTTATAGAAGTTATTAATTAACATCTAAATAGGTTTCTCTACTGAAGAAACCCTTATTCTTTGTTCTAAATTTAACCAAAAAGGGTTAACTGAATGAAGTGTACCAGATTTCGCTAAGGGGCCTTTGCTATGTACTTTGAGCTCCCCGCCACACCGTAAACTCAATAAAGCCTTGCATTTTTTTCTTCTCTACCCAGAGGTTCTAATTTAACTATTGTAACATGTCAGTGTGAATTAATCCTGTTTCTAAGGACTATTTACCTGCCAGATTTATTCCCATTCAGTTCATTGAAAACAATCTTCTCCAAGAACATTCCACATTTTCTTTGATATTTAAATTCTAAAATGTCCTTATGATAAAAATTGTGAGTAGATATAGATTCCTACTACACAGGAACAAAACAGTTGAGGCGAGCAGAGTTCAAACCAAATCAGGAGGCTTTTAAAATAAATTCAAGGAAGAAGTTGAAAACAATAGTATTTTAAACATTGGAGAAATTTATGAAAGAAATATCTCTGGAAATGTTTAAAGAAACATTTCCCAAAAGATTTTTATTTGTTGATCAATGAGTTTGTATTCACCAACTTAGCATAGACTACCATGTTTAGAAACTTCTTCCATTATTAAGTGCTGGTAAAAGATAAACTGAGGCACATTAAAATTTTCAAGAGTTTATTTGAATGTACATCGATCCCAATCTGGCAGCACCACACTGAAAGTGCTGAGGATCCTCCACTGACAGGAGCTGGAGGAGAGGTTTTTACAGAGAAGACACAGAGGCAGAGCAAGGAAATTATTTGGTTGGCTATAGCTTAAGATTGCCTTCTTTGGGAAGTCCTAGTTGACTGTGATTGGTTGTTCTTAAGCTTCATCTTCTTGGATTCCAGTGCAATGACGCTGGCTTAGGTTTTGATTTGCTTAGGTAGGTGACCAAGGCATTAGAGCCACCTCAGTCTAATGGTCTCATTGTTTAGTTACTTTAACAGCTTTCACTCCAAAAAAAGCTAATAATTCAAATGCAATGAATTTAAGGTAGAGCTAGCAATAAGATTTTAAATTTTAATTGCCTTTTACAAGTCAAGCTTTCTGGTTTTATTTCCTCACATTGACTATAAATAGTTTGCTCATTTCCATAGCTAAATTCTAGATCACTAGAATTAACAAGGATATACTCCCATCCATTCAATTAGGGGAGGAAAATCACTTCTTTAATCTCCATCAGCTACTTAAAACTATATGTCATGCAAGCACTCTTTTATGCTTGACCAAAGCAGGGCCTGACTGTTCAGAAACTGTAGGTGGACAACTTTTACTAACACAAATGAATTAGAATAATAATCAAAGGTGAAAAATATTTATTACTATGTGTGGGAGGGTGTGCACACACATGTGTCTGCACACGTGTGTGTTTGGGGAGTACGGTTTCAAATAACTGATTACATAACTGAATTAATCAGTGTTTGCGTTATTGTGTTGATCCTTGTTGCTTCTCTGTTTTATAAGGGAGTATCGGAGAACTGGTTGAAAATTGTTTTCTTTGGTGATAATAGAAGAAGTGGAGGAAAAGTAGAAAATTCAGATATATGTGTCTTTATAACAGAAAATGAAAATGATGCATATGTTCTTAAACAATTTACATGTGACTTGACTTTAATTTATTGGTTCTTTTATTTTCAAACTCAGTGCTTATATAAATATTCCTGACTTGGAATCTAAACTCAAAATGGAGGAAAATTATTTTTGTGTATCTATTTATACCCTGTCAACATCCAAAAGAAGCTGAGACAACTATTTTCTTAATCTCTGTACTAAGACATCATTACAATTTGAACCAATGTCCAAACGAACTTATTTGAACCAACTAGAACCAAGTTCAAATAAATATTTGCCATTAGTGAGGTAATGAGGAATAGCATGATGTCTTTCATTAGCACTATCAATTAAATTAAATAAGTGAACTCCCGATTCTGAGATTTTGTATACATCAGAATCACTAGTGGCACAGCAGAGGTACTGAATGAGAATCTCTAAAAATAGGAGCTGGGCATGTGTATTTTAACAAGACTCCAGAGTTGATTCTGATGCATTCCAAAAGACATCGTGCGGGATAAAAATGAAGTAAATCACATAGACTCAACCTCAGAAACTTTAGGATTTTGCTGGAGAAATAGATTTTAAAATATTAAAAAATTACATAGGACCATACAAATATGCCATATTCACCCAATAAAAGAATAACTTTAAAGCCATTCAAAAAGAACACTTGATGGGGGCCAGTGCAGTGGTGCAGTGGTTAAGTTCTCATGTTCTACTTCAGTGGCCTGGCATTTGCTGGTTCAGATCCAGGGTGCAGACCTACACACCACTTGTCAAGCCATGTTGTGGCAGGCGTCCAACATATAAAGTAGAGGAAGTTGGGCACAGATGTTAGCTCAGGGCCAGTCTTCCTTGGTGAGAAAGAGGAGGATTGGCAGCCGATGTTAGCTCAGGGCTAATCTTCCAAAAAAGAAACGCGATAAAAAAATTTCTTCACAGTCACCTTTTTGTTTTTGATAACTTTTTCCTGATTATAAAAAAATGGTCATTATTAAAATGTGTACATAGATTTAAATAAATCAATGAAAAAATAAAGAAAGAAAGAGCACTGGAAATAAGGAATGCTAATGCGCTCTCCTTGCAGGTCAGTATTTCGATAAATACATATGTGGTTGGGCTGGTTTGCTTGCAAAATTTCTCCCTTAAAATCATATTATGATATCAAGAAAATTTCTTTTGACATTAATTACTCTTCAAAAATATTGTATGTAAACATTGCTTTTTCCATCATGTTAAAGAATCAATTAATTGAACAGTTTTCATACTGTTACTCTATATCTCTATGTTTTGGTATTTTTAATAACACTCTGATACCTTTTTTCATGAATATTTGTAAGAATCTGATTATTTCCTCATAATACTTTTTGAACAGAATTGAATCAAGAAATGAAAATATCAAGGTGCTCACTGTGTGCTACCAAATTGTCTCTGAAATATTTTGCCAATTTGCGCTCACATCAGCAGTGTTTGAGAATGCCAACACTAATTATTATCTTTTCATATCAGTGACAATTTGAAAGAAGGGAATGGTGTTTGATTGATGTTTTGGTTTGTATTTCCTTTCTTACTGATGAGGATTAATCTTTTTCTCATAGATTCTTCAGCTAAAAATATTCTTATATTCATAAGCAAGAGTAAATTTAAAGGAAAGTCTATCAGGATTATAAAGAGTGTTTCAATTTGGCAAAGCTCAGAACACAGCTGATATGCATAGATTTGATTTCCTAAATGAGAATCAAGTAGAACACAAAATTTTAGCTCATATGTTTGGTGTTTCACAGGTTAAAATAAATTTATGCATTAATTCTCATAAAACATTAAAAGTCTCTTCAACTGGCTAAAGAGACATCTCAGAGTTTTAAAATTTATGTGGCACCTACAACAGAACGTTTTAATTAGTCAAGCCTAAGTGACACAGAAACATATGGACCTGGCAGTAATCTGGTTGCAGAATGATTGAGCAGTTGTGGGTGAAACAAGTTAAAGAGGATAATCAACATTAATGTTAATTTTTTTTTTAGCATTAATGGCTCCTTAGTTCAAAGCTTCACAGCTTCCAGGTGTCCATCCAGATGCCACACATTAAAATGGTCCTTAGGTGCACGCTGAGTCACTCATGCAGGGCACAGAATAGCAACCAGCATGGAAAATTATTCTCAAAATGAAGGCGCTGATGGGACGTGCTTCAATTTCCACATCTTTGACACTCCTAAGGATTAGCCCATATCCCAACTTCAAAATTTTTTAAAATTTCTAAACCCATTAAGTATGATAAAATTTAACAGAAAAAAACACGTCTGCACTGGTATTCCACAATCTTCTTCAAACCCACAGACTGATCCTACAAATACTGCAACAATAATGTAGCACGTTATTTCATACACACACACACACACACACTCACTCCATAAAGCAAATCACATTTCCTCAACACTGAAAACTATGATCTGATTGGGGTTTAGTTCTGTCCTCAGTAGATCAGAATTGAAAGTAGGGCTTCAAATGTAGGTCAAAATAGAAGAATTTGAGTTGATTCGCCTGAACGGCCTCACCGCACACACATTAGAGTCCCTCCATTATCATGCAACAGAGTGACTACCCCAATGCATATTTAACACCATTTGAAATAACAGTTGTCACATGGAGGCATTTTCAAAATTAGCAGCTACAGTAAGCACAATTGATCTAATGCTTTCGGGCTTGAAGATGTCAACTAATAGAGTATACTTCTGTCTAAATATTTTAGAAATGGCCTATTTCTGATCAATTTCTAAAGTGAATGATAAGTAACAAATGGGAACTACACATGAAAAACAGACAAACAAAATACCATACAGAAGAAATTCAGCCTAAAAACATATGTACATTAAGAAGCTTTTCAAAAACCTGTAATACCACTGTAAAATTCCTGGGCTTATTTATAGCCAGTTCTAACAGGATTGTTCATTAATGTTTGAGAAACATTGGATAGTATTATTTGTATTTACACTACTTAACTTTCTGCACTGGAAATTTATGTTGGCCTCTGATTTGGCTGGCTCAGTTCTGTTCCCTATTTGTTACAATAAAAAACTTACATCCTTTGATATTCTTCTGTTCAATTTACACTCTAATCAGAATGGGTTACATGCCTTTCCATGACCTTCTTCTTCTCTTAAAATAAAATCCAAAAGTCCTTAGCTATCCCTCCACTCTTACGGATGAACAACCTCCCCCATCCACCATGCTTAGACATGCTGGCTATCTTTCGGCTCATCACACATGGTCGGGCCTTGTACTTCCTCTCCCTTCTGACTAGAACACTCTTCCTTTAGACGTTCACATGACTGACTCTGAATTTGGTTCAGGCCTCAGCCCCTGAGAAAAGACATCTTTGACCATTCTCTCTACAGAAGCTCCTTTCCCCACTTTGGTCTAATCTTTCGTTAGTGGGATAACCACTACTGTCTTTCATTTTCCTATAGCATTTATAACTCTGTGAAATTATCTTATTTACTTATTTGTGTCCCTGGTTATCCCATATTGGCTTTTACTGATATTCCCACTTAGTTAATAACAGTGATTTTTGTGAGACTTTTAACCAGTGGAGATAATCTGCATATGTTGTTTATGTTACTATTTTGCAGGTAATAATAAAACTGCTTTTTATAACTCCATAGAATACATGATGGATGGAAATTAAGGAGAACTGTGTCCCTGTAGTAGAAAAGATTTTCCAAAGTGCACTATGTACCTTGGACTATATAAAGCAAAGGGAAATGTGCCTGTTATCAATAATCTGCATCCTCTGAATCCTTATTCAAAAGAAGTAAAAGAAAAAAAGTATTATCGATGGAACATGACCTACTAGAACAAAGGATAAAAGAGATTCACAACAGAGGTAGAAGCCCTGGTCTTAGAAAGTAATAAAGATACACTGCTTTAAGTCCAGGAGGGAAAAAAGAGACAAAAACTGTTGAGGACAAGGAAACATCCAGGGGCAGAGATAGGCATGGGGCTATAAAGATGCCAGGGTGGCAGAGAAGGAGGAACAGAGGAAGTTACAGGATTTTGATGGATTGGAAAGTGAAGAAAGAGGTTAAAGGAAAAGATATATTGAGACACATTGGCCCCATGATTGTTGCAAATAAAATGTCATACCCAACACTTCGTAAAATTACTAAGGCTGTTTAGGGCACAGTGTCCATGTTAAACAATTGTTCTTCTTATATTGTTTGACCACATATCTATTATTCTGAATCATAAAAGAAATCAAAATCATTCTGAAACCAATATTGAGTCTACTTTCTTTTTTTTTTTAAGATTGGCCCTGAGCTAACATCTGTTACCAATGTTCGTCTTTTTTTTTCTTCTTCTTCTCCCCAAAGCACCGCAGTACATAGTTGTATATTCTAGTTGTAGGTCCTTCTGGTTCTGCTATGTGGGATGCTGCCTCAGCATGGCTTGATGAGCGGTGCTAGGTCCACAGCCAAGATCCGAACTGATGAAACCCTGGGCCACCGAAGCAGAGTACATGAACTTAACCACTCAGCCATGAGGTTGGCCCATGAGTTTACTTTCTTTTTGAATGAATTTGCCTTCTTTTTATAACATTACTCCCATTATGGTATAAAGAATCTTTTAGATGTTACCTATGCCATAATATTTACAGATAAAAGGTTATACAGGGCAAATGAAGTATATTCAAACATGAGTGTATACATTTTATCTCAAAGACAGCAGATATCCACACATGGATTAAGTCTCTTCAGGGGTACTTAAATTAGTCAAACTTGCAGCCACTAGAACTTCAGACAGAGTTACAGTAGGAAATAGCATCCAATAAGCTCCTTTGAAAATTTACTTTACTTAAAGGGATGACCAAAGGCTCATCTGTTTTCACTTCTGTCCTCACAGTAATAAATAGCACCGGTGTCCTTTTTAAACCTCAAGGGACACTGAGATATAGAGAGTTAAATGGCCCTCCTCAGGTTACAGGGTTGTTGGAATGACTAGTCATCAGCGATGTTGAACTAGAAGCTGGTGTTTTGCCTTTTAAACTGGTGTTTTGGGGACATGCCTATGCTTTGTGGATATATTATCAGCATGCTTCATTTACTGCTGCAAACATATTGTTTTTGGTAAAATTTAATTTCATTGTAGGGAAAAAACTCATTTAAAGGAAAATTTTACAAGCTCTTTCTGCTTATGATATTCTTGTCCTTATGAGAAAAATGTGCTTCTTAAAACCAAAATGCTAAAAACATTAAAATTGTGACTGTTGTCTGTACAATGTACATAATCCTACGGAATTTTTCATCTTTTACATTTGACCATCAGAGCATAAGAAAATGCTTTAAAGTCAAACAATGATTATTTCTTTTTTAACACCATATAATAGATATGATTAACAAACAGTAAACTGTACATATTTAAAGTCTACAGTTTGATCAGGTTTGACATATGTATACACCTGTGAATTCGTCACCATAATCAAGGAAAGTAATGTATCCACTACCCCCAAAAATTTCCTGTGCTCTTTTTAATCTCCCCTCCTGCCATTCCTAATCCCATCCCCATTTCCCACCAACCACTAACCTACTTTGTGCCATTATAGATTAGTTTACATTTTGTAGAATTTTATATAAATGAAATAATATAGCACATACTCTTTTGTCTGCTTTTTTAAAATTCTCCATAATTATTTTGAGATTCATGCATATAGTTGCATATATCAGTAATGTATCCTATTTATTGCAGAGTAATATTGCATTTTATGAAATACTACAATTTATTTAAGCTGATAGATATTTGGATTGTTTCCAGATTTTTGGCTATTACCAGCAAAGTTCCTGTGAACATTCGTGTACATGTATTTGGATGGACATATGCCTTCATTTACCTTGAGTAAATATCTAGGAATGGCATATGATAGGTACATGTCTAACTTTTAGAAAGTGCCAAACTATTTTTCAGAATGTTTGTACCGTTTTATATCCCAACCAGCAGTGTATGAGGGTTCCTATTCCTCCACATTCTTTCCAACATTTGATATGTCTTTTTAATTTTAGCCATTCTAGTAATTTTTGGTGGTATCTTATTGTGATTTTAATTTGCATTTTCCAGTGACTGATAATGTTAAATATCTTTTCATGTGCTTGATTACTATCTATATATCTTCTTTTATGAATTGTCTCTTCAAACCTTTAGCCCATATTTTTATTGATATGTTGTTTTCTTGTTATTGAATTTCTTTCTCCTAGAATTTTTTAGTTTTAAGTTCTGCATGAAGGTGTATAATCCAACTTCAGTCAACTTTTTATGTAGTATAAGGTATGAAGTGTGTTTTTTTGTTTTACATATAGATATGCAAGAATTTCAGTATCATTTGTTGAAAACACTATTACTTATCAACTGAATTGCTTTTTTTTCTTTGTCAATAATCAGTTGTTCATAAATGTGTAGCAGTATTTCTGGAATCTCTTCTCTATTCTATTTATCTATCTGCCTGTCTTTACACCAATCTCACACTGTCCTGATTACTGTAGCTTCATAATGAATCTTGAAATCCGGGAGTGTTATTCCTCCAGCTGTGAGATCTGTTTTCAAAGTTGTCTTGGCATTCTACATCCTTTGCATCCTCTAATGATTTCAGAATCAATTTATCAATTTTTACCCCCTAGAATAATGACTTCTGGGACTTTTACCGGGATTGTCTTGAATCTAAAGATTAATTTAACCCATCAACAGAGTATATCTCTCCTTTTACTTAGGTCTTCATTGATTTTTCTCTGCAATATCTTATAGTTTTCAATGTACCTGTATTTTACATCTTTTGTCAGATTTGTCCTAAGTATTTCTCATTTTTGATGCAATGGTAAATAATGCTACTTTATAATTTCCACTTACAGTTGTTCATTGCTAGTGCATAGAAATACAGTTGATTTTTGTATATTGATCTCATATCTTGCAACCTTGCTAAACTCAGTTATCCATTCCAGTTCTTTGTAGATTCTATCAGTTTTTTTATATATACAATCATGTCATTTGCAAATAAAGATCATTTTTATTTCTTTCCTTCCAATCTAGGTACCTTTTTATTTTTTTACTTGGATGATTACACTGATTAGAGATTCCATTACAATGTTGAATAGAAATGGAGAGATCAGAAATAACTGTCTGTCTTAATTTTAGGGAGAAAGCACTCAGTCTTTTACCGTTAAGTGTGATTTTAGCTGTAGGTTTTCTATTGCTGCCTTTTATCAGATACAGGAAATTTCCTAGTTTACTGAGTGTTTTTGTCAGGAACAGATGTTATATTTTGTCAAATACTTTTCTGCATCTATTGGGGTGATGATATGATTTTTCCATGTTATTGGTCTATTAAGTAATATTGGTTGGTTATTTTAAATATTAAACTGGCCTTGCATTTCAGGGATAAATTCCACCTGATCATCAGTTAATATTCTCTCACATACTATTGGATTTAATTTCCTAAAATTTTGTTTAGAACATTTGCGTTTGTGTGCTGAGGAATACTGGTCCGTAGTTACCTTTTCTTGTAATATATTTATATGGTTTTGGTATCAGAACTTCAAGAATGCCCCATTAGCTGACATGAGCTCACAAACTTAGTGGTGGCCCAGATTAGATGTAGGCCATTATAAAAAATCTTAGCTTTTACTCTGAGAAAGATGCAAATCCATTATATTGTTTTGAGAAGAAAAGGACATGATCGGCCTTATGTTTTAAAATATTCATTCCACAGCTCTTGGGAGGATATACTAGTGGAGTGAAATGATATCTATGGACAGATAAGTAGACAGGTCATTACAATAATCTAGGTGAGAGATAATGGGGCTTGGACTAGGGTAGTAAGAATGGATGAGTGAGACAGCTAGATTCTGGTTACATGTTCAAAACAGAGCTGACAATATTTATTTGTGAAGAGGATTTGGGTATAAGAAAAGTACAAGAAGCGAAGGTGAACTCATTGTTTGTGACCTCAGTGGTTTAAATAAAGCAGCTACCATTAAGTGTCTGGGGAAGTATGCAGAAGGAGCAGGCTGTGACATGTTATGATTGAGATTCCTATTCAATATCAATTGAGAGATGCTGAGAACACAGTTAATTAGAAGAATCTAGAGTTCAGGACTTAGGTCTAATTCAAGCTGCACCTATGAATTTAGTTTAAAGATGGTATTTAAAACAATAAAACTCCCTGAGATCCACTAGGGTGTGAGTTAGACAAAGAGGAGTTCTGAAGACCTGTCCCTGATGTTTACAACAGTCCAACCACATTGTGAGAGCTTTTTGTGTGTTATTTTGTGGCCTCTAATAGTATCGTAATATGTAGCTTGAGATTGCATTAACAATGCATCAAAGTTGGCTTGGAAGATACCAAAAAAACAAGTTGACATGCAACATTTAGCTATCTATTCTTTTGTTAGGAATTATTCTTATTTGCAGCTGCAGTGTGTATGTGTCATGTACTCCGTTTAGAATTTGGACACAGCAGTGTTGTTGGCTGAATATCAAGAGTGAAGGTTTTTGTTAATGTATGACTCATCAAGATATTTCTGATTAAATGTGATATTTTAAAGAGGAGATCTTTCCTTTCTGCTAGTCATGATGGCAATTGTGTTATCCAGGTTCTCATTACCAGTGTCATGATAGATCACTGAACCAGCTAAATAAACTTGGCAGATAAAATGAAAATGGAAGTATCATTCAATTTAAATAAATATTCTCCAAATTATATACAAGTACAATAACAATACCTACTGTTGTTAGCAAGTCTTTTTAGAACATAAGGAAATATAAAGCACAGATTTTTTAAAGTTTCAGGGAGTCTTGATGTTGCTCAGTCAGTTTAAAAGACAAAACAAGCAAATTAACTCCATCACTTTGTCATTTTGTCTCAAACATGCCTAACTGGGGAAAGGCTATCTTTTTTTCAGTTACTTGAGCTGAATTCTAATGTCCATGAAAATATTACATAGTTTCAGAAGAGCAACATTCACACCATTGTCTAAGTAAATGGAGACATTGGGAGAGTTATTTAGAAGAAGATAAATGAACATTTTCAAGTATATGGGAATTAATTTCTGAAACAGAAAGTAATAATATTTATTAGTCAGAGATGACTACAGGAAAAATTATTGATAGCCACTAAGCTCTATTTCACTACATTTGCATTATCTTCCTAGGTCAGTGGTTTTCCAAGTGTTGTCTCTTGATTCAACATGATCTGGAAACTTCCTAGAAATAGACAGCCTCAAGTCCACTCCAGACTTACTGAATCAGTAACTCTGGGGGTGGGGCTCAGCAATCTGTGTTTTAACAAGCCCTTTAAATGATTTTGATTTACATTAAAGTTTGAGAACCATTGATCTAGATGAAAATCAACAAAGAAAATGGGGGCACAGAACATCCACTGCATTTGAAAATGCCACATTCAAAAATCATTTCTGCTCCAATCAATCAATGTCACTTTTGACTTGACCAGCAATAAAAATTAGGACATAATCCCTTTCAAAAAGACAATCCTTTCATAAATTCTCTGCCTATCATATATTTCTTCATATTCCACGGCTAACTTACCCTTAGATGAAGCAGATTTCCAAGAGTGTTAATGTAACTACAATGCTGGGAAGTTCTTTGGATAAAAGAATTGATTTGAGTCATGTCTTGCACCAATATATATTTTTCTTTTCTGAGTCATTTTCCACATAACAATAATAATAATAACAGAATTCATCATAAGAGATTTCCCTGCTCACCAACTGCTACTAAACAAATCACAGAAAAACCTTACACATAAATACAGGTCATAACTTAAAGTAGAATGCAGAAATATAAATCAGGTGAACTGACGCAGAGAACGTACGTCTAAAGAAAAGAAACATTTTGGCCGAAAAGCCACAATCGATTGTGCCAGAAATATTTGGAAAAATTCTCCACAGTTTTCTGACTTACATATATTGGCTTGAAGAAATAACTTGAATCAAATATTATCAAATACATAAAAATGCACTGAGGAAACCAACACTTCATTACAGGTTAAACCCATGTTTTCTCTCTCTAATGTCTTTGTTTTTATGCTCTCAATTTGGATCAAATCCTCAAGACCATTAGATAACTCTATGGAAGAGGAATAGCTGAGTGAATCCCTGTAAGCCTCTGTTCATCAGTTTCTGTCTTCTGAAAAGGAATTGAACGGGCAGGGAGGGCCGAATAGGCAGAGCACAGAAGATTTTTACAGCGATGTGACTATTCTGTATGATACTACAATGGTGGATACAAGGCACTAGGCATTTGTCCAAATGAATCTATAACCCCAAGAGTGAACCCAAATGTAAACTACAGAATTTGGATGATAGAGACGTGTCAATTCAGGTTCATCAATTACAGCAAATGTCCCACCATGGAGAGGCTGTGCAGGTGTGGGGACAAAAGATATATGGGAACTCTGTACTCTCCACTGATTTTGCTGTGAACCTAAAACTGCTCTAAAATATAAAGCTTCTTAATTTAAAAGAAAAAGAATAAGAATAAAGACAAGTACTTGAAAAATGTGGAATTAAAATATTTTTATACAAAATATTTGTTTTGAAAATATCATTTTCTAAACTATATTTTGTAAGCTTATTTAAAAATGTATGCATAGATAAATTCAGTAATCCTAAATAATCTGTTTAAAAGAAAAAATGCTTGGTACATATTCTATGCCAAGTACCATCCATGGAGCTAAAGATGCATTGATGAATTCGATGGCACCACAGCTACTATGAAGCAAATATATTTGTGGGTGGATCAATCAAAGAAATATAGACAGTGGATAAATGATGACTCCATTAGCTTTTAGTTTGCTCATCTTGTTTGTTTTCAGCTTATTCAAGTCATATCTCTTGGATATAGTAATCACGTAAAGATGGTAGGCCTTCTCTTTCACAGATTTCTCTTTCCCTATGTTGTCCTTCAAATTTTAGTCTTCTACACGTTTCCATCCTACTCCTTCTTCTCTGAATGATCTCACTATACTGTACTAGCTTTAATTATCTTTTAAATGCTGATGGTTCTCCAGACAAGATTTACTTCACAGTAAGGAAAATCTGTTGGTGCCTCCAACACCTGGACACCCTCGGCATAGCTTCTTATCGCAGGATCTGTGACTCTCTGCCTGAGCACACACTTGGAGGGCAGGAGCATGCTAGCGTCCCTTATGCAGGCATATGGTGAGCTAGCTCCCAGAAAGCAGCCTCAACCAACAATGGAGGGAGCAGGCAAATATCTTACCAGCCCCACCTTTCAGGTGGAACTACCCTAAGGCATGTTCTACACAGTCTGTCATAGGACCACAGTGGGACAAAACCCCAGCTGCACCACACAGGTAACTAGCTAATAGTACACCCTGCTTAACTTACTTCCTTTTCCTTTCTTGCTTCCCCAGTACTCTAATAGTACTTCCTCAGATTAACTCTTTAATAAACTATGTCTACTCAAATCCAAGTCTCAATTAAATATCTGTCTATTGGGCCTTTATATCTGTATGTTCCATAGGCAACTCAAATTCAAAATGTACAAAACCAAACTCATCTTCTCCAGATATCTAGCTTTATGCTTCCTGATACCAATAAACAGTGTCAGCATCCACCCAGAGGAACAAAACTCAAGTTTCACTTTAGATTTTACTCTCTTCCTTATCTTCTATGTCCTGTCGCCAAAATCCAGCAATTCTAACTTTTTAACATCTCCCAAATCTGCCCATTTTCTGTTTACTTTGAGCTGTATCTTACTTTATGTTCTAGTCACTATCGCATGAATTGCAGCAGCTGGCCTCTGTGAAACTTTATCTCCTTCGATCTTATACACAACACTCAGTATACACCTAGCATAACAGTGATCATTAGAAAGAAAGAAGAAAGCAGAAGGCACAGAAGAAAGAAAAGAGAGAGAGAAAGAAAGAAAGAAAGAAAGAAAAAGAAAGAAGGAAAGAAGGAAAGAAGGAAAGAAGGAAGGAAGGAAGGAAGGAAGGAAGGAAGGAAAGAGAGAGAGAGAAAGAAAGAAAGAAAGAAAGAAAGAAAGAAAGAAAGAAAGAAAGAAAGAAAGAAAGAAAGAAAGAAAGAAA